>NW_003307582.1:626373-736132 GCF_000143455.1 Volvox carteri f. nagariensis | reverse complement strand
GGGGTGGCGGGGCGGGGGTGATAAATGCTCCCCTTGCTCGAATTCATGTAGCTGGGGAGGGGGATGCCAGGGGAAACCCACATCGTGCACCTGCCTGCCTGCCGCAGCGTTTCAAGAAAACGGCCGGAAACGGATTTGTAAGGTCGTATGAAGGGTTCGGGTGTAACCCGTATTGACGTGTTTTATCTTGGGGGAACACAACTGGGCCCCCCGCGGACCTCCCGGACCCCGCTGCTGCTCCGCTGTTCACCGTACGGATCCAGCTGTACCGCGTCTGTATCGTACACCCCACCAGGGATGGCGGCACGCTGGTGACGTACGGCGGCATGTCCATGCAACCCGTGACCGCGCCAACCGCCGCCATGATTTTCAAGGACATCTCCTTCCGCGGGTTCTGGCTCACGGGCAGGTGAGGGGCGGCCGGGCGAGAGGCAAGTATGTGTGGTGGACTCGGGTGTGAAACCCAGCCAACCGCGTGACCAGCCACCGCTCCGTCAAACATAATAATTCCCTGGTCGTGCACCTGCCGTAACATTCGGTGTGCCTCTCATGTTACGTATCGGGAGGAGTCGCCTTGCCCTGCTTGGTTCCTGTTTTTACTGCTTCATGTCCGGTTCGTAAAAATCCCGTCCACACACCCTTGACGCGCCGCTTGTCTTGTGGCGTCCGTTTTCACGTCCCAACATCCTTTACCACCCCCGCCTGCATCTTTGCGCACCTCTTAGCCCTCTCCGGCCGCATCCCGGCTTCCTGAGCCCTTGCTTGGACTCCTTACCCCTTACCAAGTCCTTGCTAAACTCGTCACCCCCACCTCAGGTGGTCTCAGGCGCAAGGCCCGGCTGGCAAGGCGGCCGCCCTGGACCGCATCGTGCAAATGTACCGGTCCGGCAGTCTGCGGCCCCCCGCTGTGGTGGCCTTCCCTCTGGACCTCTGGCGGGAGGCCTTCCAGGAGCTGGCGACACCGCACAGGGGCCGCAAGGTGGCGCTGTCTCCCTCGGCATAGGTGAAGGATGTGAAGGAGGAGGTGGTGAGAGTGATGATGATGATGATGATGATGATGATGTGGAGGAGGTGGGGTTGGAGGAGGAGGAGGGGATTGGGGAGCAGCAGGCGTGGAGGATATGTGCGGAGGAAAGTTAAGAGTTGGGGTTTTATAAAGCTTTATGCCTTGGTTGTGCAACACATGGTTGTACAACGACAGGTGCTGCCGGCTTTTGAAGTGACCACCCATCTATCGCTGCCCAGCCGCGGGATGGATCGCACCATTATTTCTTGGTGCTGCACTGCAAACCCTTTCCAAACAACGGAGGAAACTTGTAGCCGTGCAGTTCTGATTTCCCGCCGCTGAGGGATCAGGTGAGATGAATTGATACCACATAATGCAATTCAGCGAATCCTAGCGTTGCTGAGACAGCATCAAGGTTGTCCCCCAACAGGCCTCCCACGATGCCCTAGTCTCCTCCCCTTCCTGTCACCTTTTGAAGTTCAGCCAAGACGGCAGCAGCAGCAGCAGCAGCAGCAGCAGCAAACTGCAGCCCACCTGCGGCGGCCCCAACCACAAGAACAACAAAACTGTCGACAGCGTGGTTCAGTGCCGCCACTCCACGATCCATACTCATCCTAATATCGTCCGAAGGTAGAGAAGTTCTTAAAAGTGCAAAAGCATCCTTCCAACTTTCCCTTTAACGCGCCGCAGCCCCCTCAGCAGCGGGGGGGAGCCCCAGCGGGGGAACTCCATCGTGCACCTGCCATGAGCCCCCCCAATCACATCCGGCACCCCGACTCCAAGAAACGCAATAGAGCTGCACCTACCCGCCTGCCTGCCAGGCCAACCTCGACCTTTCTCTCCAACCATAATACCCAACTCATGATGCAATGCTGTGATGAAGGCAATCGCAATGGCTCTTGCAACCTGCAATGCTTTTCCATCTCCCCGCCTTTTAGTCCCTTGTTCGGCAGCTACCTTCCTCTATCCGGCGTCAAGGAAAAAAGAGCGCCCCGGCCCCCCCCCACACACTATAAAGTACAGCATAAAGTACAACACAGACACACGCGCTCCTGCGAACACGAGCACGTCCATCACTGCGGCAACAACTTCCTAAAGCCATCCGGGGGCCGAGGGATCTGGCTGGCTCTCCTTCGGCGACAGCAGCGGCGGCAGGGGCCGGGCCGCGGCAGGGTCGGAGCGCCGCGGCGGGGGTGGCGGCCTCCTGGGTACACGAAAATCCGTTCGTCAATTGCATTATCGCGACGCGTCGCCCATGGCGAAGAGGACGGCGTGGGCGGTCCACTGAGCCCACCCGATGCAGCAGGACGACAGGCCCCCGGCCGCCACAGGTCACAGCTCCTAAACCATCCGAGACTCTCACCGCACACATTTGCCCTCCCTAATCCTGTTGCTCCGCCATTCGGAAAGCACCAGCCGCACCGAAACCCAACTTCCAGAATTGCAGAAAATCTGACCACAATACACCCGCATGTATTCATATCCGCTCTCCGGTTCTATGTTCCAACAAAACTCCCTCCCTCTCTCTCTCTCTCCCAGCGCGCTTCGGCAGCCATGTCCGCACATGCGTGCATGGCTAGCCCACCTGCTGGCTAGCCCACAAACGCACTGCTCCTACTTCGCTACCTCACCCCCGGACGAATTTATCGACCTCCCCCTAACCTACACGATCGGACCTCCGACTAGCCAGGACAAACAAATCCAGACTCCGATTCCCCTACGAGCACGACTCCTGCCTCTTTAGTTCCTAACCCCCTAGCCTTCTTGGGCCCCTCAGGCGGGTCCCAGTGGGCTCCTCAGCCCAGGTCAGATGCCACCTAGGGCTCTCCCGCCAGCCCAGCCCGGCTCGGCCCGTTTGGGTCTTAGCTCATCTCAGCTCCTGTCTTGGCTGCCCAGCAGCTGCAGCAGGTAGAGGAAGATGTTGATGATGTCCAGGTACAGGGACAGGGCGGCGAAGACGTACTCGTCCGGTGAGAGCGCGTACTTATGGCCGCCCATGAGCAGCTGCGGAGGGGTGGGGTGGGGGAGGGGGACATGGGGGCCAGCAGGAGAGGGGACTGTGACAAGGGGAAAAAGCCACGCCATGGCCACCAGCGGCCCCTCACGCTACGCTCCCCCAATTCATAACCCATTTCCCGGTGTTTCGCACTAACGAGAAAGTGCAGGATCCCACCCACCCATCCATCCACCCACCCATCCCAACCATCCCAACCATCCCCTCCTACAAACCGAACCGACCTGAAGGTCGAAGACGAGGTACAGCGAGAAGAGCACCACCCCCGCAATGCAGATGCCCACATACAGCCAGGGAGCCCGAATGACCAGGTTCAGCAGCGACGCGGTGAACACCGCCAGCAGCAGCGACATGAGGAAGCCGTTGGCCATTGTGAGGTCCACTCGGGACTGGGTGGCGAACAGCGCACAGCCCAGAACCACAGCTGAAAAGGAAAAGGGCAGGGAAGGGAAAGAACAAAGGCTCTGAGAAAAACGGGAGGGGATGGATTGGGATAATGGTCGAGAGAAAAAGAGCAATGCGACATTGCGCTGGGGAGCAGTGCGAGACAGCGGGGGAGAGGTGTAACGCGCAGGGTCCAGATTTGGGGAGCAAGCCGACGGTTACTGACCCAGTTCGCCGTTTAATAAACAGTCTAGTATTGTAATTTCAGCTCGCCGTATGAATTCGTACCTGTAGTGATGCCAACCGCCAGCAGGACGACCTTAGTGTCGTACATGGCGGACACGGTACCGACCAGCATTGCCTCACACAGCGTGAAGCCCGCCAGAACAAAGAGATTGAGTGGGTGGTTGCGGCGCAGGGACTCGGAGAAGCTGAGCGCCAGGATGAGGACCAGAGATACAGCGAAGGCGGTCCAGAATGGCCATTGTGCGGTGAATACGTAGGTTTTGACGGGCTGAGAGAAGATAAAGAGAGCCGTCACGGCGGCGGTGATTAGCAGCTGGACGCCCAGGAGGCCTGGAGAAAAAGAAAGTGTCGTGGGATGGGAAGTACACTTTGCGTAATATGGCAATGCCAGAGCTTATGGGGGCCGCAGGACGAGGCAGAATTCCCAATTGCGAGAGACAACTAAGGTAGCGCCAGGGAAAGATCCTGTAAATTGCGGAAACGGCCGTCCTCAACGTCAGTCCAGTCCTAAACTTAATCCGGTCTGATGGCGCAGGTCCCGTAGCCATGAGCAAATTATTTAACTTGTCGATATACGCCTGAAGGCTCTCTACTCATGGTGAAAAACAGGAACGCAGGCAAGCTGCTCCGACACGGAATTACGAAGCTTGGAGAAGACGCCAGAGCGATGCTCACCTAGGACCTTCCGCACAAAGCCTTGCCGCACTTCGCGTTCAGCAAACGCAAACGCATAAGCGTCTTTAGCGCCCAAAAGCCCTGCCTCCTCATCGTAATTATAAAGGAAAGCCATTCCCTTTCCCGGGTATTATTAGCCACAAAACAATTGACAAGGCAGGCTGAGTGTCTCCAAATAACGAATTTGAGAATGCCAGGTAGAAGCTAGATTGTGAGCGAAGAAACGTTCTATACGGGTACGGGTAGTACGATGCGCAGAATTGACTTGACGAGAGGGCAAGACCCCGGAGTACTTCCTTGCGTACGCTAGTCATCAACGCTTTAAAAACACACGTCAGTCACCCTCGCTTCCAGCCCTCTTCGCGGCCCATAAGATTTTTTCACGGCAACCATTACCTTGCATTACCCAGCTACTTTCCTCTTCAGAGCTAAGTCCTGTACGAGCAAAATTTGCAGACGTTTAAATACGCCAGCGTATGCCATCTGCAGCCCGTTCCCACACGCGCACTTCCATCCATCTTTGACTTATCACCCCCCGAGGGACCATCTTCCCCACCTCCAGGCGCTCTAGATCAACCCATCTATTGCGCTCCCTGCGGCCTCCGCGGCGATGTGGGGCTCTGCTCCGCCAGCCCGCGGGGCCGCAGCCGGCCCCAACCGCAGCGCAGGCCAGTTCTCCTTCTACGTCAGCTGCGACATCAACCTGCAGGTCCGTGTGAAGGTTTCGGAGCTCCAGGGACTCCTCCCGTCCGCCCGTTCCCACCTGTCTGGCTCCGGGGGAGCTCTAGCTCTCTTTGGGGACCGTACCACCCCGTTAGGTCACGACGCCGTCAGGGTGCGTACCTCCGCCTCCCAAGCCGCCGTCGGCGCCAACGCTACCGCCACCTGCAACAGCAGCCCGGGAAACGCGGCTGCAGCGACGAGATCCTCTAGCGGCGGTAACGGCAATACGGCTGCGGCCGCTGGCGGAGGCAGCAGCAGCAGCAACGCGCTTTACGTCACGGCATGGCTGACATCATGTAATGACACGCTGGGGCTGGAGATGGAGACAGGTTATGCAGTGGCGAGATGCCCTGCAGCCGTCAGCGTCAGGGGGCCGCCGCCGCCGCCGGCGGGGGCCCCCTGGGGTGCTGTTGCCGGAGCCCCTGGGAAGGGTGCCGTTGGCGGCGGCTTTGCTCCCGAGCCGCTGCAGAATCCTGGCAGTGCTGGCGGAGGAGGAGGAGGGGGAGGGGGAGGGCGGGGTGCTGGACCAGTGGCGGCGGCGGCGGCTAGCGGGTACGACACCACAGCGCGCTGGGACGAGTGGCTGACGTTCTGCATCAAGGTACAGGGGGAAGAGCGGCAGGAGCATCAGGCGTAGCAGCTGCAGCGGCGGAGAGGGGGGAATGCCCGCGTGTGTGTCATGTGAGCGCGAGAGATGTGGCTCTGTGGCGCGTGTTGCGGGTCGCAGCGGTGTGGGTCGCAACAGCCGGGTACGGGTCCAGAAGCACCACCCGCCTCCTGCTACCCGGGGGGGGAGCTAGCGCAGGGGCCGTATCAACGCATTGGATGCAAGGCCCTTCTGCAGTTTTTCGTTACCTCATTCCTTTCCTCCTCAACCAGGCCACCGCCACCACCACCACCAATCGAACTCCTGCCCCCCCTTCAAAAACGCCTTTTGGTCAGTTTTACTTCTGGTCCACTCTTGCCCTGGCAGCAGCTTCACTCGTTCGTGGTTCGTCTTCCCCACCCTTCAGCCCTAGGGAACCATCCCCGCACTTATCCGCTACCGGCCACCACCACCCACCCAACCACACAACCACACAACCACACGACCACACACCCACACGCACCGGGCTCACCGGGCTCACCGGCTAGCAAAAAGGGATGTCCATATGCAATCAACCCCTGAGGGGGATGCTACAACCACCAGTATGCCGTCCTCGTACACCGCGCCGTACCACCGTACCAAACCCGCCTGCAGTACCGCGACCTCCCCGTGGACGCCCAGCTGGCCCTGATGGTGGTGGAGGTGACAGAGGGCCGGGGGGAGGCGCTGGTGGGGTCCACGGTGATGCCGCTGTTCAGTAAGCGGGGACGCCTGAAGACGGGGCCTCAGAGGCTGAGGGTGTGGGAGGGAGTGCCCCCCTGCACCGCCTTCCCATCCAACACCCCCGGCAAGGTGAGGGTACAACGCGGTTGGAAGGGCGGAAGGGGCGTTGGGGTTGGGGTTGGGGATCGGGGGGCCCCTAACTCCCGCCCGCCGTCTTAATCCCTCGACCTCCTCCCCACTTCTCCCCTCCCTCACCACCCCTTTCTCCCCCCGGCCCTCATAACACAGGTTCCGCTGGCTCACCGCGACCGGCTGGGTCGCCTGGAGCACCTTCTGGGTCGGCTGCAGAGGGGGGAGATGGCGCCAGGGGGGGATTGGCTGGACGCGCTCACATTGGGGGTGAGTATGTACGTGTGTATGTATGTATGTATGTATGTATTATGTATGTATGTGTTTTGCGGGGGACCCTGGGAGATGGAAAGGCGCTACAGATTCGGCAGTCGGGGTTAGTAAGCCAGGTGGATGTGTGTGCCCAGATATCCCGATGGGAACCCCCCGGGCTGAGGAAAGGCGCTAGGTAAGGGGGGGGGGCGGGGGCCCTCCGTAGGCAGAGGGCCGGAAAGGTGGGAGCAGGTGTACGGCAGGTCCCGTGGCTCGCGTTGTCACACAGGGAGCGGGGAGGAAGCAGGACCGGAACTGCTGATTGCTGTAGTACACCGTGTTAGGGTTTCTGCGTGTTTATGTGGACCAGAGGGCATTCGAGAGTTGGAGTCGTGCGGTAGCAGCAGCTGCTGCTGCAGCAGTTGCGTCTGCTCACGGAACTATAACTTTGCAACCGTCATAACTGTCACAACCGCTACATCCCGTACTTTTGGGCGGCCCCCGGCCTCTCGCTCAGGAGATCAGGCGGTTATCCCAGCTGGACCGGGAGGCCTGGCTCACTCGCCCGGAGCTGCGGCTAACTGTCGTACTACCGATGTTTCCGTACCCAGTGCTGTCGTACCAGCATGCGTTGTACACGGCGGCAGCAGCAGCTACGGCGGCGCCTGGCGGCAGCGGCGGCGCAGCGCTGCCCCCTGCGATGACTGCTGGCAAGAAGGACGTTCCACCGCCAGGTAGGTGGGAAGGCGGAGTGGGTGAGTCGTGTGTTGGTGTTTTCAGATCTGTTAATATTGGAATTGTAACCCCTTCACATCGACCGGGTGGGCGTTGAGGTGGTTTGTTGTGTAACTGTTGCCGTTGCTGACGTCAGTAGAGGTACCTCTGAACCCCCTTCCCCCCGCCAGTTCCTTAACAACCCCTCCAATCTCCCCCCCCCTACACCTCCCTCATGGCGCCTTCGAAAGCCAGGCTCCCTGCTCTCCACGGAACCAGGGGCCGGTGGTCCAGGGGGCCCCATGGGCATCGCCACCAGCGGCACCACCGCCACCACCACCACCGGCAGTGGCGGCGGAGGCGGTGGCGGTGGCATCATTCGGTTGCTGGACCCGGAGGTGATGATGAGGGGGTGACCATGCTTGAATGTATGTATGTATGTATGTATGTATGTAGGTCCCGGAGGTCTTTGGCGTGTTTACCGTGCTTCCTGGGCACTACTGACCGACCGGTAGCTCTATCCACCTATCTGCCTGCCTTATTATAGCTCCCCACCCTGGGGTGCTCCGGGTGGCTGCAGCCCAACGGCTGGTCCACACAGCCAACCGGGGTCTCCCCTTCGCCGCCTTAACGCAGTTCACGGGGTTGCGTCACAGCTGGGGACGTAAACACCAATCGGTGCTTCGGACGTTCGCGCCCCCTTTCTCTTCTTGCTTTGTGCGGCGTTTCCTTCCCTCCTCCATAACCCCCCTCCACACCACCCTGGGCCGCCTCACCACCACCACCACCACCACCACCACCGCCGTCACACACACACACACACACAAATACACATCAGGTGGGCCGTGACAACCCCGCGGAGCTGAAGGCTCAGAAGCTGGCTCGGGGGCTGCAGCGGGGCGTGCTGGACAGGGACCTCAAACCCAACAGCGAGGAGAGGAAGAAACTGCAGGTGAGGCAGCAGGGGGGGGAGGAGGGGGAGTTAGGGAGGGGGAGGAACAGGGAGTTCCGCCAGCCGCCCTTGGTAACACTGCAACCCACTCTCCCCGGGAATTTGAACACTGAGACAGACAGACAGACAGAACGATAGAAAGACAGATAGACAATCAGACAGACAGACAGACAGACGGACACACCTGCACCTATGGATTCCTCGTCTGCACCTGCACTGGTGAACGGATTGCGGTCGATGTTGCTGTTACCGCATCGCCGTGTACAAAGCATGGGGGGGTCGCGAAGCGGTGGGCTTAGCAATGAGCAGCGCCTGGGGCTGTCCGGCTGCATCTGGACGTATCCACAGCTAAAAAGCTACGCCAGACGACAACACCTTACCAGCGGCAGAAATGCATGTGTGCACCTCCTGTTCTCGTTACCCTCGTTAAGCCATCTTCCTCTGCCCTTTTCTCTTCCTTTCGACGTAAAGAATTATTCCCCATATATATGTGTATTTAATATTTGTTCCGAAAATTACCACAGAAAATCACGCAACCCGCTTTTCCTCCTCGCAACACATGCTCACACACGCACACACACATATAGGCCATATTGAAGCTGCCCCCCAACAAGCCGCTCCATGCGGAGGAGCGGGCACTGCTGTGGCGCTTCCGTGCCTCCCTCACCGCCGACACCCGGGCCCTGACCAAGTTCCTGCAATGTGTGGACTGGAGCGACGCGGCGGAGGCCAAGCAGGTGAAGTTGCCGGCCGGCCGGGGGGGGGGAGAGATTGCATAAAGCATGCACCCCCAACTCCCAACCCCAGGCTACCCAACTTGTGTCTCCCCCGTACCAGTACCCTCCCAAGGGTCTGTCGGTCATCACGGCCCTTCTTTACCCCACCCCCTTTTTTTAAGCTCCCTCCGTGTACCCCTGTGTTGGATGCAGTGACAATGGACCCCTCAGTCCTTGGGTTTAGCTCCCCCTCTCCCTTCCTCTCCCTTTTTTTTCCGCCTCTACACCTACCTTTACTACTTCCTTACGGATTCATTCTAATACTTTTCTTCCGCTCTTACTTTAGTCTTGGCGGCTAGGTAGGTAGGTAGGTTTCCGCGGTCGTCTTCATCACATCATCCCGAGGTCGCCGCCTTCAAGAACGCCTACTGGTCAGTTTTGCTCCTTGGCAGCAGCTTCACTCGTTCGTGGTTCGTCTCTCCCTCGCCTCCCCTCCCCTCCCGGCCCCCCTCCTGTTCCTCCCAGGCTGCCGAGCTGATGCGGCAATGGGCCCCCATCAGCGCCGCTGACGCTCTGGAGCTCCTGTCCCCGGACTTCAGGGCTGAGGTGGTGCGGGAGCATGCAGTGAAGGCGCTGCAGGTAGAGGTAGAGGTAGAGGAGAGGCGGTGCGGGGTGGGGCTGGCAGGTAGTGTGGGGGCACCCAGGGTAGGGTAGGGTAGGGTAGGGGGTGTCCTGTTTAGGACGTTTCTGTTGGAGTTGGGAGGGAACTAACCAGGTGCGGCTGTGACGTGTTACTGCAGCTGCCTCCTCCCCTCTGCTCCCCACCTTCCCCTGTATGTATGTATGTGTGTGTATGTATGTATGTATGTATGTATGTATGTATGTATGTATGTGTATGTATGTATGTATGTATGTGTATGTATGTGTGTGTGTACGTACGCGTGACTACCCTTCCCATTTGGGTTGTGCCATGTCGTGTCGTGTCTGGTTCGAGTCGGGACGGTCTTTTTGACATATCCTCACCAACTCCCGATATCCTTCCCCCCTTCCGCCAGCTCCCGCTGTCGTCGTCCTCCTGGCCCCCCTCCTCCTCCTTCCTCTCCTTCCCCTTCCCTAGTGGTTGATACTCGGGACGCGTCGGCAGTTGATTCCCCGCTCCCTCCCCCCTTCAGACTCACGACCCCGACGAGCTCAGCCAGTACCTGCTACAGCTGGTCCAGGCCCTCCGCTACGAGGCGGCGGACGGCTCCAGGCTGGCCAGCTTCCTGGTGGCCCGGGCGGCGGAGGACCCCGCGCTGGCGATACAGCTGCACTGGTGGGGGGGGGGCTGAGGGGGGAGAGGAGAGGGGAGGGGGGCGGGGGGTGTTTGTACGGCCGTCCTGTTATGATAATACCCTACCGTACTGGCATGTATCCTGGCTCTTCCCCCCCCAGATGTGTGCCGGTCCTCTTTCCTAACCACGTTTCACGTCGGCCATAAGCACCACCTATCCTGCCCATCCCTGTCCACCCCACCCCCACCCCTGCACACAACCCCCCCATGCAAGGTACCTGTTTTGTGAGCTGGACGACCCGGGGTTCGGTCAGCGGGCTCGGGCCCTGCACAGCTCCCTGCTGGACGCCCTGGAGCGGCGGGCGGGGCCTGTGGGGCTGGCGGTGAAGAACACCATTCGGAAACAGGTGGGCCGAAGGGGGGAGGGGGGAGGGGAATGGGTGTGTAGGGCATTTGGAGATACAGCCCGACAGGAGGGCGGGCAACCGAAAAAGTGAAAGGGGCGTCATAATTGAAAGGTCCGGGAGGTGGTGTGTATGACCGGAGGCCGGTGCGATGCATTACAGGACTGAGTGATTCGGTATGTAGGTATGTAGAGAGCACGATGTAAAGGGCACATACACACACATGTACACATGTACACATGTACGTGCTTGGCTTAATTCCAGGTCGGTTTGGTCCTCTGCTCGATCCCTCTCACAACAGAACACCACACACCACACCACACACCACACCACACACCACACACCACACCACACACCACACCACACACCACACCACACACCACACACCACACCACACACCACACCACACACCACACCACACACCACACCACACACCACACCACACACCACACCACACACCACACCACACACCACACCACACACCACACCACACCACACCACTGAATCGGGAGGGCCCGTCTGATGTCCGTGGGGCGGCGGGGTGTGTATGTGTGTGTTCGGGGTGGGGGGGATGCTGTCCTGCTGCTGGTGCCGGTGCTGTGTGTATTCAGGTGGACCTGGTGAAGCAGCTCAAGGCGGTGATCCGGGAGCTCAAGAGCGCCAAGGTGCGGCGGAGGGGGGGGGAGGGGCGGTGGTAGTGGGGGTAGTGGGGGGTTGGTAGTGGTAGTGGGGGGTGGGGGTTGGCGGGTTGCAGGGGGTAAGTTGGTTGGTTATGTGCAGGAAGCAAAGGAAAATGACGATACGACCGCCAACGGCCGCCCATGGACCATTTGCTTCATATCTCACACGACTACCCCCTACCCCCTTCCCCCCTTGTGCCCCGCCCTCACGCAACGAACCCACAAACACACGCACACATATATACATACATACATACACACGTACACACTGGTATAGATCAAGGCTGCTCGCGCCACTGAGCGCCTCCGGGAGATGATATCCGAGTCGGGGCCGTGTGGGGAGCTGACCGCCCTTCGAGTGCCCCTGCCGCTGGACCCAAACATAGTGCTGGCAGGGATAGTGCCAAAGGTACGGCGTTGTACAAGGGACTTAGTGGCACAGTCTACGGAATCGTACGACGCATCGTACGGCACCCGTTCCCTGGGCTGAGCGGGGCCCCCCTGGGGGGAGCATGGGAGCGATGCATGTATGTCTGTATGTCTGGTGTTTGGCGGTACCTTGCGCTTAATGAGCTTTTTGTTTGGTCCATTAATAAAGTACTTGATTAGGCCGAAGGAATATGATTAGAGTATCCTATTGTCCTTCGACACGGAAAGGAATTATTGCCTATTTAGTATCATTCAATAAGTCTGGTACCGACTGCAAGTTTTAGCCACCTGTGTGTGTATGCGCACGCGCCCGCATGTGCACACACACACACATACACACACACACACACACACACGGAGCACCCGCCATTGCTAATTCGCCTCATTGCCAGATGCGTTGGTGCGTTGCCGTACCGTACCGCACCTGCCACCTGCGTGTCGCTTCGACGGAACCGACGCAGGCCGGACATGCTTACATATACATACATACATACATACATACATACATACATACATACATACATACATACATACATACATACATACATACATACATACATACATACATACATACATACATACATACATACATACCACACCTGTGAATCATTTGGTTGGCCTCTCAGGACACATCAGTTTGTACGGCAGAAATGCCGTACAAATTCTTGAGGTGATGTATGTGTGGAGTGGTCCCCACTCCACTCAGACATCAGGCATTGTTGTTGTCCTTTCTGCTAATAAGCAGAGCACACACAGTGTTGGCCCTTCTTAGTCTGGCAGGCGGCTGGCAGAGGTTAAGGCCTGACTTCTGCTCCCAGTCGACCCAGTCGACCCAGTCGACCCGGGTTCAAATCTGCCTGCCGGCTCCTCGGGTGTTTGAGGAGTGATGAAATGGGAGGTGGCCCCCCATCATATGGACGGTGTAGGACGTGATAATATCAACTTGCGAGCTGACCAGGAACTAAGTTGATGCGCCGTTGATCCGCTAGATTTGGTTGGATGCTGGTGGTGAGTTGCCGAACCCAACGAATACATTCTGAAGTCGGATGGGGTGACGGATTAGGGTGCCCCTCTAGCAGGGGAGAGCAGGGACTGCCCCGGGAAAGGGGGCCGCTGGCGAAGTTAACCACCCTGTAACATACATACATACATACATACATACATACATACATACATACATACATACTAAGAGGGTTTGGCACCACTGGTAAGGCGCGACCATTGCCCCCGGGAGATCCCGGGATCGATACCCGTTAGGGTCAAAGTCCTTCCGATGGTGGAAGGCATTGCGCCCCTAGTTGATGGACGGTGGTGACCTGGGATAAAGTTAACCTGCGAGCCGACCAGGAACGGAGTTGGGCCGCTGTCGACCCGGCAGATTCCGTTGGATGCTGGTGGTGGGTGCGGAACCTGAGCGATCCACTGAGAAGTTGACTAGGGTGACTGGATGAGGGTGCCCCGAAATACCGGGGAAGGCAGGGTTTCGCAGGGTAGCTGCCACGGGCGAAGATACACCCCCCTGTTTCACACATCATACATACATACATACACCACCCTGCAGGAGTGCGCCGTCTTCAAATCGGCGATGATGCCCCTGAAGCTGTCCTTCCGGATTGAGGCAGCGCCCTTCAATTGGCGCGCTCCCCCAACCCCCCCGGCGGCGGAGGGCGGTGTCGGGGGCCCGGGGCTGGCCCGCGGCACAGCGGCCAGTCCGCATCCGCACCACCACCAACAACAACATCACCACATCCTCCTGCCGTGGCAACATCACCACTCGCCTGTTGGCGGGGCCGCCGGCGGCAGTAGCCACCACAGCGCGGGGGCAGGAAGCAGTAGCAGCGGCCATCATCGCCATCAACACGGGCCAACCGCGGATCCGCTGTCGCTACTGCCGACGAGGACGGGGATTGTGCAGGCGCCGGCAGGCGCCGGCGGCGGCAGCGGCTCCGCCGCCGCGGCGGCGGTTACGAGTGCCAGCTCACACCACGGCCAGCACCCGGCAGCGGTGGCGGCGGCCCTGCCGCCGCCGCCGTACGGAGCTCCTGGACCTATTTTGGACGGTTACCGGTGCTGGCTGATTTACAAGAAAGGCGATGACCTCCGACAGGACCACTTCATCCTCCAGATGATCAGCCTGATGGACCGGATGTTGAAGCGCGAAAACTTGGACCTGCGCCTTACGCCGTACAAGGTATGTCGTACACTGCTGTGGGTGATTCGTACACTGCTGTGGGATCCGCTTTTGCGATATCATCTGACGTGCTAATATGGGTCATGTGATTGAAATGATGGCAAATCGGAATTTTCATTATCGCTACCGTCAACGACTGTCAACTGCCGTCAACCGCCAGTGCAAACGACACCACGGCTTACCGATTGTTATCGTTATATTGCATTTGTGGCCACTGAAACTCCTTTTTTGGTCTCCTCTTCTACCCACTATTTCTCTACTATCCATGCCTCTGCGCTCCAGGTCCTGCCCACAAGCTGTGATGACGGACTCCTCGAGTTCGTACCGTCCGTACCGCTGTCTGCCGTACTGGCCGAGCATCGTACCATCCATCGCTTCTTGGCGCTCACGCAGGTGAAAGCAGATGGCCACCGCCGCACCGATGTGGGCTTTCGCTGCTTGTCCACGTCCGTCGGAGCACCGCAACTACCCTTTTCGCCTTTCCCGGACTGGGATACCAACAGTCGCGGTTACTTGTTTTTGTTTTTGTTTTTGAGAATAGGGCAGGCACAGCCTAGTTCAAGAGAACGCTAAGAAGCCTTTCGGAGGATTGAATGACGGTCTAGATGGATAGTCGTGCTATAATGTACCCAAACACCTAACGTACCGTGCATGCAACTGATGTCTCTCGCCCTAAAGTTCTGCGGCATTGCGTGTGGCCTGCCCTTTGTCTTTTCCCCTCTCCACCCTCTCCACCCTCTCGCCACCCCACCAGGCCGACCCCACGGGACCTTTCGGTCTTCGTGGGGAGGTGGTGGAGACGTTCGTACGCTCCTGCGCCGGCTACTGCGTGATGACGTACATACTGGGTGTGGGGGATCGCCACCTGGATAACCTCATGCTCACAAAGTGGGTGGTGGGTGGGTGGGTTAACAATGTTTGCAAATGTAATATTGCTGGGCATTACTCTTACGTTCTATTATATGCGTTGGAGGGACGTTTGGGTTTGCTTGCCTCTTGCTTTCCTCACACCCCAACCCCTAGAACCTAGGACACCGACAGTTCACTTCCCACCTCCTCGTTCATATGGTTACCCCCCAACCCGCAACCCAATTCCTTTTCCCCCCCCCCGTTCGTCTTCTCCCCCCCCCCCCCATCGCAACCCCTGACGCAGTGACGGCCGACTCTTCCACATCGACTTTGGGTATATCCTGGGCAACGACCCCAAGCCCTTTCCTCCGCCTATGAAGCTGTGCAAGGAGATGATCGAGGCCATGGGCGGTCAGGGCAGCGAGTACTACAAGCAGGTGTGGGGGGGGAGGGACGGGAGGGGGGAGGGGGCAATCGTTTGATGATGGTCGGTGCAAGAAGCAGCTATGATTGGACTGCCGACACGTCCAAAGTGGGAACGGAAGAGAGAGAGAGGGACGTGTCGATGCCCCCCGAAGCCAGGTCGGAGCGAATAGGAGCGAATGTTGCGTACCAGCCGCCTGCAGTGTGTGATGTAATCCTTTTGACTTCCTGACCTTCGCAGCCGTGATGAGGGAAATGCCGATTTTGGTGGGTACGCGATCAACTTTATGGAAGCGCCAGCTCTGTAATCACCAGCGACGTGTTAGAGTCTTCCAAATGAAAGCTGTACACGTGGTTTGAATTTTGTTGATTCGAAGTTGTTTGTTGTAATAATGATGTGTTAAGAGTCCGTAGAGATAAGCGGCGCTGTAGTGGCGAAGGGCGACTAGGGGGGTGAGTGGGCTGGAGATTGAGGTTGGTGCGGGTGATGGTCTGGATGTCGCCCCTCCAGACGCCCGCAGGCTGACAGCGTCGACATCCCTAACCCTGGCGCTGTCCCGCTCGCGACCCGCCAGCCCGCAGATCACCCCTCTCCCTCTCCGTCTCCCTATCACTTTTCCCCCTTCCCCCCTTCTTCCCCCTCCCTCTTTGATTTGCCCCCGTTTCTGATTTCCTTTGCATATGATTTCCCCCCTCTCTTCCCCACATCCTCACTCTTTGCCGCCCGGCTGGCGTGTCATAGCGCTCAGCGACTTGCCTTGCCTTCCAAGCATTTCCTCCCCCTCCTTTTCATCTTCTCCCTTTTCCTCTTTTTCTTCCTCTCCTCCGTTTTCTTCCTCATACCATGCATTTCTAACACTGCCCCCTCCCTTTCTTTTTCCCGTCCTCCTTCCTCTTGCCATCTTTCTGTTTCCTCTCCTCATATAGTTCCGTATGTTCGCGTGCGAGGCCTACAACATCTTGCGCAAGCGAGCCGATTTGATTCTGTCCCTGTTCCACCTGATGGCGGGAGCCTCGATAGAGGCCATCCGGGCGGACCCCGAGAAGGCCATTCTCAAGCTGCAAGACAAGTTCCGACTGGACTTTGACGATGAGGCGGCCGTGGAGTGGATGCAGGGCCTTATCAACGAGTCAGCTACGGCGCTGCTGCCACAGCTGGTGGAGACAACGCATCGCTGGGCGCAGTACTGGCGATGAGATGGGTTGGGATGAGAGCGGATGGGATGAAATTGAGCGGACAATTGAGAGGTATGAGAGGAGTTGGGGGCTAGGAGTGAGATTTTTGCAAGAAGTGGGGATGGAGAGAGAGGAAGGGTATGCGTGGTGTGGTGTGGTGTGCAGTGGGATGGTAGAGATGTGGGAGGTTGATCGGCTGGTGGTATTGGGGTGCGGGAGAGGTGTCAGGGGCGGAGTGAGGCGATCAGAATCCTATCTGGTGCCTGATGTGATGGTAGTTTTTTGTCAGACGACTGCAGGTGCTTTGGCAGTAGTCATAATCCTTGAGGTATTGCGGCGGGTGGGGGACGTAGGGTGCGGCTTATTTTGGCAAAGGTAGGCGGGGGCTGGAGAGAGGCCTGAGTTGTGGAGGCATCGTGCAAAGTCCATGCTCTACGATAGGCTGTGGTGGAGAGTATTTGGGTCGTGGTGGGCTTTGTAACAACTGGGAAACAACTGAGCGGCTGCTTTAGGTGCCCTGCAAACCTGTGATTCACCCGGAACCTATGCTCATGATAATCGTTTCCTCTTGAGTATCCATAATTGATGTTTCGGACACGGTTCCTTAAAAGGCGGAAACTATGGAGCATTAAGCCGGAGAAACCTGGCAGAATCGGGGCCAGGATGTGTAAGGCCAGGCCCGCCAGCCGCTGCTGGTTCTGTTATTGTCTATTCTGGACGCTGTTTTTTGTGCTGCGTATGTGTGAGGGCCATGGCGCGAGGGTGTGCGTCCTTTCAATACCGGAATGTTTAACAGGGTTTCTACTGTACATCAACCTGTCTTACACAGGCTGTCAAGGGGTCCAGGTACTTCGAAGGTATGTAGAGTATTCATGCTAGAGATATTGGTTTCGAGCTGTACTATGTAAAAGTCCTGTGTCCTCGATCTGTTCCACCTTTCAAGTTATGTTTTTATTGAACCTGCGACAGCCAGGAGCAAAAGCTTAACGTGCAGCCCAACTAAGACTTAATATCACGTGTCCTTACTATAAATAACTTTCCATCGCAATAATCGACACCGCGTTCCGCCTTTGCGAAGATGACCAACGACCGGATAGATCAGGGCGACGTCCCTGTCCTAGATATTGCTCCTGATCAAGCGAGGCGTGAAGCAAAACAATGGCTCAGCACGTATCGACACCTTTACACGCGAACACAAGCGGTCATGGCAGGTGCGTCAAGAAACGATTGCATCCTGCAGTTAGACCGTTGCCTCAACGAAACCCTCTCCTGCAGTGTAGAATTTGGGTCAGGGCCTACCTGTGAAGCTCTCAAAGGAAAGGACACCTCTGCAGCTGCATTCGCAGCGTCGGCAAGCGCACTGCAGCGCCTACAATCGGATGTATGGAGCCAAGTCAACGCCGCTCGCCAGAGCGTCCGCCGGATAACAGAGCTAGTGAGTCTTTCGCTGAGAACTGCATCCCAGTAAATTCAAACCCTAGCCCTGCCTGCCCATCCAGTGCAACTGGTCACCACGTACCCTTCTCCCTCCCGCCTTTCGTCAGCTCGCCCTACCACCACCCCGAAGCAGCCTACCTTTCACCTTCTTCTCCTCACAGGCCATCTGTTCAAATAACCTAGAACATGGCCACTCCCACCCTTCCTCCTCTCCACGCCCCACCCATCCCTTGCAGCTCGCCCAGCCGCGGCCTGGCCAAGCCGCCCCTGTGGAGGAGCTCGCGGAAGCTATCGACGTCGCAGAGCGCACCCTGACGGCAGCCCGCGACCAGCAAGTTGTGTCCCTTGAGCAACTCTATCAGCAGGAAGCTCAATTAGAAGCCGACATTGAGGGCATCGGCTCCCGACTGGACGCGGACCTTGCGGCGGATGCAGAGCGCGTTGTCAGGGACGCGGCTGCAGGTCCCTGTGGGTCCTTACGTCCCGCAAGCGCTGGACCCAGGTGGGATCCAGGAATTGCGCCCGAGTGACTTCAATGGGAGGTGGAGGAGAAATCGGCGTGGGTCTGATCCTGTGGTCCCGACCGATTGGGGGTCTTCGGCGCTGTGGCCTTGAGCAGGATGGTGCATGCGCGTGCGGTTGCGGTTTCTGTGGTACCATTCTTCGTGAGCGTGGGTTAAGAAAGAGTTCAGGCTGGGTTTGTGTGCCGGTTGTGCGATCGCGTTTTTGCGTACTAGTGCTGTGTTGATGTCATGTCTTATGACTCTCTCGCGCGCGCATTGAAGGGGGAGGGAGGGACAATGTCAAGGGGGTGAGGGGAAAAACGGAGAGGGGCCGGGAAAGGAGCATTTTAACCCACCCTTCCGTTGTCCCTCCTCGCTGTCCCGCTGCTACCCCTATAGGCGGCCCACCTCCCAAGCACGGCAGCGCCGAGCATCCACGGGCGGCGGAGGTGGAGGCAATGGCTGTGGTTTCAGAGCTGGTAGCAGCAGCGGCGGCGGTGGCGGGAATGGCGGAGGGGGGCTGGCTCCCGAGGTAGAGGAGTACGAAGAATTTATGGCTCAGCACGGCCCCACAGGTGCGTCTGTGTGATGTGAAGAGCCTACGCGTGCCTACGACGTGTCCCCACGTGGAGGAAATCGTTTTGGGGTGGGAAAACATGGGATGGGACGGGGAAGCAGGGCGCCCCTTCCGCCTTGTCCCGCCCCAGCGTCCCGTCCCCCCTCCAATCTCGTACCTTTTACAGGCGGCTGGGAGCCCGAAGATCATGAGGAGTTCCTGGCAATCCTGCGATCCTGCGATGGCGACTACAGCCACGCAGTAGCCATCGTCCTGGAACGTACTATTGGTTACAGCCGCAAAGAGGTGATGGACCATGCGCGGTGGCACATGGACGTGGTGGAGCTGGAGGCGCGGAAGCGGGCGGCGGTGGAGCGGTGGCGCCGGGAGAGGCAGCAGCAGCGCGCGGCGCTGGGGGCACGGCAGGCGGTACTGCAGAGTGACACCGCGGAGATGGTGAGAGCTGGATAGGAGGTGGGGACCGGTAGGGGCCATGGTCGGCTGTGGGTTAGCCCTGGTCGGCTAAGGGTTTCGGAGCGAATGAAATCGACCCGCGCTACACGGAGTGGGCGGAGCGTGAGCCGAGTAGCTGATAGGCAGGAGACCTCCCAGTGAGGTGGGGAATCCATTACATGATGCACAAGTCCAAGGGGAAAAGGGATTGGGAGAAGGGGTTAGTTGCTGTGGGCCCGAAGGGAGATGGAGACGAGAGGACCGATATGTATTGCTGAGTCAAGTGTGCGAGGTGAGGGAAAGGTTTGCAAAACGTGGAACCCAAATAAATGGCGACGAGCACCGCTTCCCAAACACGACGATATGCGGTTTGTTGGGACCAACCAACTTGAAGTCGTGGCGTATTTTTCATGGTATGTGTATGATTCGCTGCTCGGCTGCGAAAGGCCTCACGATGCACGCAGCAGGTCCCTGTGTTAGTCTTCTAGTGTGCTAGCAACCCCTGCGCCGCGTCCCCCCTGCCTGGCTAAGTAGGCCCGGCGCGAGCAGCAGCGGGACCAGCGCAGCAGGGAGGAGGAGATCCTGATGGTGGAGGTGAAGAAGGCCATGGCGGCGCGCTGGCGGGCGGAGCGGGAGGAGCGCCAACGTGCGGAGGCAGAGGCAGCGTGGCGCGCGGCTGAGGCGGAAGCTGCGGCCCGGCGAGCGCAGCTGGAGCAGCGCCAGGCAGCCAATAAATTGCGGCTGCAGATGTGCAAGGAGGCCAAGGTGGGGGACAGGGGAGGACGGGGGCTTCTATGTAGCTGCTGAAAGCAGATAACTCCTTGGACATCGGGGTTTTGGTGTTTCGGACATCCTTCCAGGACTTCGCTGTGGTGGTGGTGTCTGTGTGTGTGTGTGTGTGTGTGTGTGTGTGTGTGATTCAGGTGGTTGAGGGTGGAGCCATGGGGCAATTTTTCTGTTGTTGTTGTTGTTGTTGTCGCCATGCGCAGGAGCGACAGCGGCGCGACGAGCAGCGGCGGGCGGCCGCGGAGGTCGCTGTGAAGGCCGCACTGGCGGCACCCACTCCGCAGCAGCTGCAGCGTGTGGCGGAGCGCAGCGCCGCCACCTTCCAGCGCCGCCAGTCGCTGCTAGCCAGCTACGAGGCGCAGCGCGGTCGCCGGGAGCGAGTGCAGCAACAGCTACTGGAAAAGGTATGGGGAGAGAGCTGAGCGGCTTACGGTAGATGGTGTTTGCGGTGCTGGTTGTGGTTGTGGTGTTGGAGGCAGGGAGGGCCCTCCGTGTGGCCACATGTACTCGACTGTCCCAAGCTTAGTTTTTATGTTATGTTCTTCGTGCCTCTCCTGCTTTCACTGGTAAAGCTGGCTTCTCAGCGGGAGGGGGAATTGGCTCACTCATGTGCAGCTGATGAAGGGGAGGTATGCCTTTGCCTTCGTGCGGTGGACTCCCAGGTCCAGAGCGCAACTCTACGGGCTGCTTCCACCAGCCGCTCACATGTCCTGGCCCTCACCCCTCCCACTTCCTCCCGTCCGCATTCCTTTTTCCCCTCGGTGTCTCAATCAAGGTGCATGTGGACGTCCCAGCTGACCCCTCCCGGCTGCTCAAGGGCACAGCGGCACACATGCTGCGCGTGTTGGCACAGCAGGCGGAGGAACGTAAGGCCCGGGACAGCGGCTTCATCCTGCATGTCAGCAGCCGGGTGACACCCACCTGGCGGGCGGGGCTGCAGGGTCCATGAGATGTGCGTAAGAACCCCTCGACCTCGACCCTGATGGGTGAGGTGGTACACCCCAATACCTTAGCCCATAGCCGGGGGGATTGGGGTCTCCACCCTTGGGGCCCATATGGGAGGTGGCGGGCTGTGCTGGAGGCTGCGAGAGTGGAACACACATAATCGCGTAGACCGGAGACTGATTGGGGTATATGACGACGAGGGTGGTGCTGAGGGCGGAGAGGTTGGGCGCTAAGGGCAGACTGGGTTGCGGGACTCTTAGGGTTGGGCGCGTTCCTCGCGGTTGAGGGCTGCCGTGTGAGTGTATGGATTGGGCTATATGTGTTGGGTTCAATGGAGCAGGGAGGTCAGGGACGGGGATCAGGCTTGGCAAGCCGAAGATGGTGGAGCGGTAATGGTGGTGCCCCAGTGGGGCATCGCGTTGGATGGCCAGCGGCGGGGTACAGCCCCCTAACGCAACTCTTGTGTCTTCGCGTGAACCGCATCATCATATCTACGTATTCGACAGCACAAATCTGGTGCCACTCGCAGTAAGCATCCACGGTCGGCAGTCATTGGAGAGACCCCAAGCGAACTCCTACGGACCGCACGGCAGCAGCACGAGTGGCTTTCCTCAATATAGCTCAAACGAGAGTGGTGTTGCACCAATGGACACTCTTACAAGACGCTGCAGCCTCTCCATCCGCCCGCTCCCGCAACTCTTTTGGGATGCTAATCACCGATAACTACTGCTTGTTGCGCTGCTAACGCCTTTCTATCAACTTGCCAACAGGACACTCATAGCTCTGGAGGCCGCCCACTAGCCGCGTCCACGATATCGACCACACGTTTGTCCTCGGACACCTCAGCAGCAACTATAATAACGGTTATTCACCGCGCGCGCCACCCACCCATCCGCTCGCTGCACCCAGGCGCTGTGCACCAGCCACGCCGGCCGAATGCCGCACAGCAGGTGCACGCCATTCTGCAGCACCGAGCCCGTCGTCAGGCGAGGCTGCACCAACTGCTCCCGCCCATTTCCCGACCGGGTCCCCGGTCCTGCTCTACTCGAACTCTTGAACCGCTGCATCACTTGCCGACTGTTGTGGCCGGTAAGGACTAGCAGCACGTGCGCCACGGTAAGGAAGCCGAGGGGCAGCACGAGTAGGCCCATCAGTGCTAAGATGGCATAGGCCCAGGTATAGCCGTAGGGGCTAGGCCGGCCGCAGGCGGTCAGGGCGTAGTGGAAGCCCAGCAGCACAACGGCGGCTTGCACCGCGATGTAGCGCGCGAAGAGGTGGTGGTTGCGCGTCCCCACGCACACGCCCAGCCACATGCAATGGTGGTCAAAGCCCTCAACGCAGCGGTTGCAGTAGCGGCAGTGCGTCGTGGCGGGTGCACGCCGCAGGCAGCCGCACAGTGGACACAGCACAGGATTATTGCCGTCCAAGGCGGCGGTTGTAGCCAGAGGAGCTGCAGACTCGCAGTCGGTGACATATGTGGGTACACTAGGGGAGCTGGGGAGAAACGTGGGAGCGGCAGCACGGGAAGCTGCTGCTTGGGCGCTGTCCGCGGGGCTAGGCGGGCTCGCCCAGCCTGGATCGCTGAACCTGACGGCGTAGTGCGCAAGCACGTTGATGCTCAGCGCGACAGCCACCAGCCAATGGTGTGCTTTCACAGCCTCGCCAACACGCAAGTCTGAAGGCAGGATGCACAAAGCCGCCAAGCCCGTGATGTGGAGCACCCACCAGACCACATGTGCAAACCTATGCTCAAAAGCGCCCATCGGGTTGGATTGCTATTGTGATGTTTCGTTTTAAATCCTGAAGGAAATTCACCACTTTTAGCATAGTCAGTTTGAAGATGAATACCAAAAGTCAGCAATGATATAACTAATCACTTCCAGTTAAATGCAACGTCGAGAGTCATTTCGTATAAAGATGTAGCCAAGATCACAGGAAGTTTAATCCAATTACAGCAACCCAGGAGCGCTATGCTTTTAAAGGGACCAACTTTAGTCATCGGTTGTACATTAGTTGCATCCCACGATCCCGCTTGCCCAGCTGTTGGCAATCGTACTCAACAGGCCGGCCTCGACACCATCTGCGCAGGCCCATAGCACGCCCAAACAGCACGCTGCTATGGGCCCTTGCTATGACCTCGACTGAAGTGCATACGAAGCACTAAGTGGCAACGGGGCGTTTCCCTCATCCTGCATCCTGATACGGTACCCGCAATTTTTGCATCCCAGCGCCCTGGACAAGATCTGTGCACTGCTTATATCGGTACTGTGAAATAACTCCTATTTGCTGTCCTAACTATTACGTAAAACCTACAATTGCCATACATCTCCACATGCATGCAGCAGCCATTTGACCGAAACCAACGCAGAGTGCCGCATCATATGACTCAAAACTCCCTGCAGCCCCAAGAAGATAACCCCCATGTGACCGTGCCGCCAACGCACCCAAACCTCTGAGGGGCCAAGATCCGCCATCACATACCAGGGGGCACGTGTTGTAACCGCCTGGCCGAGGTAATAACATAACATGGCAAATGCACTCAGGGCACATGCCTGTCCTATTTCATTTACCTGACCTGCCAATAGGTTTATTAGCACGAAAGAAAAAGCGAATGCACATATTTGTGCCGCCGCCAATCAGCAGTTTTCTGGGCAATGCCCCCAAAGAGGCACAGAGGATTATGACGCTAGGGACGATAGCCACCAGGACGTCCGTCTGTAATGGCCTATCCGTAGCGTATTAGCCAAACCCCAAAGGGAAAGGGATACCCACCCATGAAACGAACCAATAATAGCCCAGGAGGCAGCAGAGCGCCAGAGCAACGCCAGACACGATTCGGCAATTCTATTTCGGAATCGGATGCTCCCAAAGACTGAGGCTCCATGTGTTTGCTCGCAAATGTAACCCCCCGGAAATGACAATCAAATGGAACATAAACACCCGAAACGAGGGGGACTCGCCAACACACACATATACACACACATACACACGTGCACGCATACCCCTGGGCAGCAGTCACTAGGAATGCGTCTTTGTGGCGACGCAGCAGCAATAACAACAACAACAACAACAACAACAGAAAAGAATATAAATATGTTTAGGCCTAAAGCTCACAACAATTCTTCCTATGGGGTTTTGCTGAAGCCAACAGAGGTTCCCCAGGAAAGCTGGGAAAGATCGGCAGGCTGGCTCAAAGGTCCGTCCCGGCGGTGTATTGCTGCTGTTACGCAACCAACCCCGTACTGTGGGGTTCGACTGTGGGGTTTTCCCCCATGTCAGCTCAGCTTGGTAAGCTTACTTGCCGGCACCGCAGAGCCCCGCCATACTTAGCGCATATACACGATAAACAACCGAACAACACCTCGGGCTCGGACCACAGAAAGGCCCCAACCCCCAATCATAAGGCAACAAGGATACATTCTTAAATGACCACAATAAGGAGCCAAGCCGGGTCGCCGTTAAATTTGCAACTATAGGAAAAGGACAGGAAACCGCAACAACTACAACGCCCAACAATAATTGGAACGGATTCTTTAAATTTCCAACTCGGCAACTGTTACTGCCAACTGCGACAGCGGCCACAGCCGCACAGACAACCATAGCAGCATAGAGCCCCTAGGCTCCCTCCCTCCACCGCACCCACCACCGGCGACCGCAGCGCTTCTACCGCAGCCGCCATACTTGCAGGGCACTTGGACAGGGGAGGACGCTCCTGGCCTTGGTTCATCAGGCCACAGAGGAGGAGGAGCTGGACTGCAAGGGCGCCAGGACGCGCGCCAGAGGGGATTGGTTGGGGTCGTGGAGGGCTCGCCGCCACAGCTCCGCCCACAGCAGTGCCACATCCTGTTTGCCGCCCTGGAGCGATGGAAAGGAGGGAGGAAGGGAAGCCGGGGAGAAGGGAAGGGGGGGGATGTTAGGAAGCAACCTACCCCAATGAAACAGTGAGGCACAAAGCACAGCGGCAGGAGCCCCGGGCGGTTGCGGGTATGCTAGGAGAGGCCCTCTCAAATCTCTTCCCCTACCTTGAGGATGTACTGGTTCTCGTTGACGCGGCGGAGCAGGTACGGAATCACCTTCTCAACACTGCCGTACGGGCAGTACTTGAAGACCCTACGCATTTGGTTCCCACGGTGCAGAGAGGGGGGAAGGCGGGGGGTCAACGGCGCAGCAATACACACCGCATGAGGCATTGCACACACACGCCTCACCACAAAGCATCACAGGCGCACCTGTAGGCTGGAGCTGTTGGGGCGGTAGGAGAGGGGTAGGGTCACGTGGGAAAAGAGAAATAACTGCCGTACAACCCAACAGTGCGCACCTAAATAACCCTGCTCCCCCGTCACGACACCTCCCGCCCACCATGACTGCCTCTCCATCCAATAAAGATTTCATCCCCTCATCCTCCCCTTTCCTCCACCCTCCACACACCCTAAAGCCACTGCACATCCCCTCCCACCCCCTCTCCTCCCCTCCCCACTCACTTATACCCGTGGTGGCCCAGTGTGAAGCTCAAGTTGTCCGCCATACCCATCAGCTGTCCGAAGTACACGGGAGCATCCTCGGGTTCCAGACCCAGCTTACTCATGGCCGCCACCGCCGCCTCTACGCTGGCCTGGTTATGAGACCCCATCATCACCTCCGCACGACCCGCCTTCACGGCGCCCAGCAGCACCTCCAGACAGCCGTCAAAGGACGCGTGGGTCTGCTCGATGTGGTCCCACACGGGAGAGGGGACACCCGCCTCCGCAGCGCGGCGCCGCTCTAGGTGCAGATACGCGCCGCGGACCTGAGGAAGATCACAGAATCGTGCGTGTGTGTGTGTGTGAGAGAGAGAGAGAGGGAGGGAGGGAGGCGGAGAGAGAATACGGAGGTAGTGGTGCAAGGTGGCAAAGACTGGCACTGTCCCGTAGAGGGAGGCGGAGTGGGTGGGTACACCAGGCTGTTACAGCGACTATCAAACATGCATGCAATCGTTCACTCGAGTGCATTAAGCTGGCGCACGGCACCTCGGTGCACCCACCCACTCATTCACACATCCAACCCCCCCACCCCGCCCCCCGCCCACCAGTTTGGCCCCCAGCGTGTATCTCTCCCTCCTGGCCCGGTCCAGGTCATCCGCCAGCCGCTGCTGCGCGTCCCTCAGGTAGGCCTGGTACGTGACGAATATGACCGCCTCCCCCGGGCCGCTGGCGCCACCAGCAGCGGTGTTGTGGCGCCGCATCAGCTCGTGGGCGATGTGGTCAATGGCGGGACGCAAACTGCTCTGCTCCGCATCGATCATCAGCTTCACGCCCTGAACGAGAAGGGAAGGGAACAGTATGGAGGTCAGGGGTATTACAAGCTGCGGGTTAGGGATTAGGGGTGGAGCGAACTCCAAAATAAGGGGGATGGAGATGAGGGGCTAAGCTAGTATTGCTTTCTAACCGGTGTGGCTGGTACAGGGTGAGTTAGCTGTCAGGAGCTAGGGGTGAGGCCTCATACAAAGAGGAGAACTGAGAAAAAAGATGGAGGTCGGGGGGAGTTTAGTAACGCGCGAGTAACGCGAGTTGAGACAGGGGCCCTCTGCTCCTAACGTGCACGTACTCGTGTGACGTGTGTGCCTCTTGTGGACACCTTGGCCCTCACACTGCCCCCACATCCCGCCCCTCGCAAGTTCCCCGCCTCAATCCGGGCCCCCACCTTGCTAACCGCCCTCTCCACGAGCCTCTCCAGCCGCCGCAGCAGCCCCTGCAGCTGCACCCGCTCCGAGGGGGACAGCTCCCAGGGCCGACCAGGACCTGAACCAGGGTCGGGTTCACACAAGATGTACGGCACACGACACACATCACACGGGCAGAAGCGGGGAGGGGTATGAGGAATCGTACGAAGCAAAAACGCTTTCCCCTCCCGTCCCTCTCTCCCTCCGGCCCCCCTCATGTACCCCCTTTCTCTCCTCGCCTGAAATGGGCCCTCAAAGGCCCGCTCTTACCGGTTGCCCTGGCCTGCTGCTCCAGGGAGGCCGCCAGCTCGGGCATGTGGGCCAGATTCAATCTTTGCGTCCAGCTGATGTAGTCAATGCGGCCCTGCTGCTCGGGGTCCAGCCACCGCCACAACTCACTGCGCTCATCCACGGAGGAGGTACTGCCTACGGGCGGGAGAGGAAGAGGGAGGGGGGGGGAGGAATGAGAGAAATGGGAAATGGAGCAAGGTTGATACATCAGGAAACCATAAGTAGAAAGAAGCCGGAGGAGTCCAAAAGACCAACTCAAACATGCAGGGCTGGGAAAGGGAGGGGCCGGGAAAAGGTGTATGGTGGGAGGAAGGAAGAAAACATGAAAAGAGGGAGCTCACGGGCTTGCTGCGCAGCCGGGGTTGCCGTGAAACTGCTCTAACGATCCCCAACCCCACGCTCCATTCTACACCCCGCCTACATCTCCTCTCCGCACCCTCCACACCCCGGATTCACTCAGATCATATCCTATCCTCACCCTGCTCCGCCGCCACCTTCTGGAAGCACTCCTCAAACTCGGCCTGTGTGATGTAGCCGTCTCCGTCCAGGTCGTAGGTCTGGAACAGCTCCCTCACACTGCCCACCGCCGCCGCCAGGTGCTCCAGCAGGCCCGGGTCCCCCAGGGCAGTGAGCTTGATGGCGGCAAAGCCCTGACCGGGCAGGGTGGCGGCGGTGTCGATGGCGGACAGGAAGGCCGTGGCGTGCCGCTCGCATTCGTCGTCCTCACCCTGGAGAAAGAAACACAGGTGGTGTGGTGTGGGCGGGTGTGGGTGAGAGGCTGAGGAAGTGTTGTTAATGTAGCCCCGGAGCGAAACATCGAAAAGAAGGGACACACGAAGGCGAGCGACCTGAGCAAGCTGAGGCGGCCGGGCAGGGCAGCTTGCAAAGCCACTTGCGCCGATCCAGGCAAGCGGAAAGAAACGGACTGGGGAGCAAGCTACAAGAGGGTGTGCATGTGAAAGCCCACCAATACTTATCTTGAACCCTAAGCCGCCATGATCCCCACTTCTACCCTCCCTCCTTCACCACCAGACGCACGCCACATCACCCCAGGCGAAAGGGATGTGGAAGTCGTCCAATCGCATCCATCCAACATGACCCACATCGCGTCCACACTCCGCTGCCCGGGGGCACCGGGGGGCCTCTGCACCGGGGGGCCCCCTCGCGCCTATCCGTGGCTCATCTCGCAGTAAGGCCACTCCGTTACTGCTCACCGAGTGGTCATACGTCCGAGCTGCCACCCGCGACTGAATGATCGTCTCGCCACCCAGTGGCTGCCGGGCCGTGATGACCGCATAGCGGCCCTTGCCCTTCGCGCGCGCCTCCGCACCGCCACCACCCGCCTCCACCTCCTTCGCCGCTGCAACTGCCGCCGTTACCCCCTGCTCCTGCTCCTGCTGCCGTGGCTTGCAGTGCTTCAGCAGGTCTTCTTCCTCCGCATAGTCGAGGATGGCACCGATGCCGTGGGCGCGCAGGGCGTTCATTCGCGCCCACACGTCTGCGGGCTCCTTGCCGGCGCAGAAGTGCTTGTAGAAGGACTCCTGTACGGCGCTCATGGCGATTCGGTCGCCCAGCAGGCTGCGAGCCGAGTCCAGCAGGGCTTCGGAGTGCGTCACGAAGGGCGTTGTGGCGCACAGGCGCAGTACGAGCAGCGCGCGCAGCAGGTCGCTGGTGCTGCGGCCCTCGAAGATGGCGGCATGGTCCTTGAGGGTGGGAAGGGTAGGCCGTGGAGGAGGTATGGAGCGGGTGCGAAGGTAGGGGGGGAAACAGGAAGGCGGGAAGCGGATCAGCGTAGGTCCAAGGGCAAAAGGGGCTGGATTGCGGAGGAAAAGTGTACCGAGTCGCAGCATGCAGGAGAATGGGAGAGGGGGAGACTCCTTAGGGAGAGGGGGAGTACAGGGCGCCGGTGGGGTCGCTTCATGATCGATGGAAGGGAGAGAGGGCTGGAATAAGTTGATAGTCGGGTTGTCCAGTGTTCTGTCGTGCTGCAATTCCCGCATTCCTAAGCTTGGCCCAACAGCCCAGCCGACAGCCGCTTAGAAGCTATCCGTTGAAGGCTATACTGCGCTGGCGGTACTGCACAAATGGCTTCGTAATATGACAACAGGTAAGGTGCTCAACGCTATGAAACAGAGAGGAAACGTTAAGAATGCTTGTACTGACAAACGATGTGGAAACGCTTTACGGAATAGGGAAGACAACGCACCGTGAACGTCAGGTTGGCGTCCTGCTTGGCTTTGTCAGGTTGAAAGCCATAGTTACGAAAGACTTGCAAAGGAGCTGCTGTCCGCCGAGTGCCAGATGGGGAGATTCCGGACAGAAGCCGAAAGGTCGACCGCTGCATGGTAATACAAGGCTTGCGGAGGATATCCTTCGGTTGTGTCCTTGCAATTTGCATGGGTCTATCGATCAGCGCGGCAAAAAGTCAAAGGAACTAAAGCTATAATTATGTAGTCCTGGCCCCGTGGCCTTGCGGTAAGGTTATCACGTAGAATCTAAGTAACAAGGACGAGGTCAGGGATGCACGTTTCCATTATACTGTATCGTCCGCCTTGACACTGTCCAAGCTTTACTCTATGCTGTACTTGATTACGTTTGAGTCGGACATCCTGCCGGAAACCAAATTCCTCGTAAAAGACCCTCAAATTTCAGCAAGCTTGTAAGTCTGTATCGCTTTTCCTACCTTTAGAACGTCAATGCTTTAACTCTGTTGGTACGAACTATCCCATGTCGTTCAGAACTTTCGGGTCAAGGACCCGGGGCGTCTGAGCACAACGCCTTAAGAAACGTCCACCGGCAGAGCTCCGCTGATTAACGTGCACAAGAGCGTTTCTTTGCGTGCCCAAGCCCAATGTCTTCTACCCACCCTGCTTGCATGTCTGTACATCACTAAACCGTGCATTCGACTTACGACCCGATAACTGCGCTATCCCGTCATGTAAAGCTCCCAAACATACCCAGCAGCTGCGTCACACAAATATTACAGACATACACGCTCGGTGCAAGTCAACCCCGTCAGGTGACGACACAACCCCACCGCCAGGTGCAGCACATGCTGATTTCGCTCGCTTACCACCGAAGCAGGAGTTTAGGTGGCGATGGCGCCAGCCTACTATCACAAAAACACTTCTTCCTCTTCTTTTGTGCTTCCCCCCCATTGCGCCTCGCTTTTTCGTCCACACAGCGGCCGTATAATGGCCTGGAGCTCCGAAGCGCGCGCGTGCGCACATGCACACACCCGGGTCTGACCCATGGTTCACTTCCATACCTTTCGCACGCCTCCTCATTCTATCCCAAAAACGCAGTAGCGCACCACCGGCTCTTTCCAGAATCGGCGCACAACTTCCCTGGACACATGAATACGTTGGACACAGCCATTAATCCATAAAACCACACACGCGCGCACAAACAGACGGAGGTGAGACGGACGGACGGACAGATGAGGTGAAAACACGCCGGAGTCCCGTCCCTCCACAAGATCGCCTTTCAGGAAACACCAGGGAGGGCGCTCCCACCGGGCTACCGGAGGCTCTCTTCCTTCTGTCGCCACACGTGCACACACACACACATACATACGCAATACAGGCATGTGCACGTACGGGCATACAAGCTAATCACACGCAAATGGTCGCTGTTGCCCCGTCTGTCTGTCCGTTCGTCTATCCCTCCGTAACCTCAGTAATGCCCCCCCAGTAATGCAGCCCCAATACTCTGGTGACACCTAACACGACAGGACTCCATGCAAAATGTGCAGCCCCCCGCCCCGGTCCTCGGCTGGTTTCGGAGCTTTCGACCACCGCCATCAACCGCCCCCTGTCCCTTCACAAGACCTGACCGGGAGCTCGCCTGACAAGTACAACATTACGTAATAATAAGATAGTACGCATATTGCCGTACATGAAATGTCGTACGTCCGAAACCACATTAACCCTTGAAAACCCAATTCTCTCATCAGGAATCCAGCCGGACCTGGATGGCACGATGGGCCCCCGGCCTCGACTCTCCCCCCCCACACCGCACACCCATCACACCTGAAACGTGCGGCACGGCCTCCTTTCCCCCTTTTTGCAAACCACACATGCACAAGATGACGAGATCGAGCGCTTACATCCATCAAACCCACAAATCGCGATGGGTCGCAAAACTTTTTAAGTCGCTGAATGTCACACCGATGGGATCACAGCTTCGATAGTGCAGATAAAGCATAAACACTTTTTGCCAAAAATGGACACAAACCTGGTTGGTGAGAAAACAACAGATTGGCAAACATTTGACAGGAAGCGTCACCGGGACGCAGCAACAGTTCTCTCTCCGCTAAACAAACTAGAGCGAGAGTGAGCGAGGTCACACAGGGTGACGAGGCGAGGTGGTGATGCGGGTGGACCTTGCGAGTCCGATGTGGGGGGGGGAGAGGGGAGGCCAACATGACACGGTTGATGTGACGCGACAGAGTACGGCACAGCGGCGGCATTACTTGCATTTTCAACGACACATGGATAGGCAGGCAGACAGAAGGACGAACAGGCCGGCATACATACAAACATACATACATACACGGGGGGGTTTAACCGTTGTTCCAGATTCGCTCATAGGAAAGAGTAACGCTGTTAGTGGCATATGGATACACACACAAAAAAAAAGCGCAGAGGGCGCCCAGAGGACATCCATAGGGCCACCCCCGATACGAGGCAGCAGCGGCGGAAACACAACGGCTCACATTACCCCTCACACACACACACCGCCGCGTCACTCGCTCCGTTACTCTCCCCCTGCAATCCAAAGCACGCTCTCCCGCCGCCATCCCCCCTTCCTACACAACCCCACCAGCACCCACCTCACCTCACCTCACCCCACCACGCGCTCCATAACCCCTACTCCCCAAAACTCCTGCCCTCGAACCCACCATCTGTTTCCTTCTCACTCCCTCACTGCCTAAAGCCGATACCCGCTACCCGTCACACCCAAACCCAACCCTCAACTCCCCCCGCTGCCACCACCACCACCACCACCACCATCACCACCAGATCGTCCAAGCTCCGAAATCCAAAATAATGTCTGGCCTTGGCCACACACCCGTCACTGGTCCGGGGGGCCCTGCACCCCCCGTACATTCATTCTCTAACCCTGTTGGGCGCCAACTACCTACCTACCTACCTACCTACCTACCTATCTACCTGGTGTTGGCACCCACGCACTACCTGCCCACCACCAGGTAGGTGTTGAGCAGCTGGAGGCGGCCGCAGCTCGCTGCACACATCCACCCCACCTGTCAGACCTGACACCTGCATGCCCAGTCAGGGCCAGTTTTGACAACTCCGCGCACGTGTGCACACGCCACCTCCCCGTGGCCGTCCAGTCCCCCTCGCGGCCAAAACAAGACAATACAAAAAACACCTGACACCCAGTGACTGGCGTGCGCCGCCGCCGCCTCCTTTACCCCCCTCTTGCAGAGCACCCCCTGCTGTCGAGTCGAGTCGTGTCGAGTAGCGCCTTGCAGCGCCCAAAGAGCAGTAGCAGCCGCACCGCCATTAGCCGTACCCGCAGTAGCTGCGACTAACGGAAACCGCTATAGCTCAACGGTTGTGACTGGCTGGCTGGCTGGCTGGCTGGTTGCTCCCCCTCCTTGTCATCCCCCTCCTGCTGTTGCCGCTGACGGACGCCGGTTGGACGGTGGCGAGAGCTACAGTCAGAGGTCTCTGGTGGTGAAATGCCGCCATTGCGACCAAACGGCAGTGTGAATGCGACGCCGTGACCACATCCTTGTCCACAAGTGAATGGAGTACCGCACTGACACACTCGCGATTCTCCGCCACCTGCTGTTTCTGCTGCTGCTGCTGCCCAGTACTGCTCCCCTCCTCCTCCTGCTGCTGCTGCTCCTCCTCCTGCTCCTCCTCCTCCTCCCCCTGCTTTTGTCAAAGGAACACCACCGCTGCACCACCGCTGTATTGCTCTGCTGCCCATGCTATAGTAATAGTAATAAGAGCAGTGTTACCTCCGCCCTCCCCTCCCCGATGGCTGCACCTGCTGCGGCCGCACCGGGCCCCCTTCCCTCCCTTCCCCCTCCCCCTTTTGCTGCTGCTGCCGCCGCAGCCCTCACAGCGGGAAGTCCCCTCTCCCCCATTCGGCGGTGGTCCGGTGCAGCAGCATGTTGTTGTGGTTGAGCAGCAGCCCGACGACTCCGGCACCCAGCTTACACCGCCACAGCTCTGACGACGTGAAGCCACGGCGCTTGTTGGCAGGTTGCGTCATGTCAAGCAGCTGACAACAACAACGACCAACAGGTTCAGGGGGGTTCAGGGAGTTAGCAATGCAGGGCAGGGCGATAAAAGGGCGGGATCAGTCGAAGAAAGGGGGAGGAGGAGGACCACGAGCGTGTTTTTGATTGTGCTAGAGCGGCGCGGCGAAATAAGTTTGGGAAGCTGCCATCCACCTTAAAACCTTAAGTCGCTTTCCTTCCTCCCTGGTGTCCTCCCTCTCCCCCTCCCCAGGCCGCCCCCATACCCCTGTTGCCTCCTGGCCCCCAGACCTACCTTCCCCCCCGCCCTGCCCCCCTTTTTTCCTCCCCCTCCCCCTCCCCTCCGCTCCGTTACCTGCTGCCAGAGGTCCTCAAAGCCCACGACGAAGGAGCTCTCGTCCTTCTCAACGGCATCGTAGAACCACTTGGCGTCCTCCGCACTCACCGCTCCGTCCCCGTCCAGGTCCAACACCATGAACCAGAAGCGCTGGGAGTCCCGGGTGGTACGGTCGTCGGACAGGGACACGAACCTGCGGAGGGTGGGGGACGGGGGGGAGTGGGGGGAGAGGGGACGAGACTGAGGAGCAGGCGCCAGCAGGGTGTTGGAGGTGAGGGTAGCATGACATGGCGGTGCAAGGATAAGGATGAACAGATGGAAAAGCAGAGAACACACAGCGGAACAGCAAAAAGGTTGGGAGGCCAGCTGCCGAGGGGGGGAAAGGGGGGGGGGGAAGGGGTGGAAAAAGGGGAAGGGGTGTGTGTAGGAGATGGGCACTGGTTGAGTGGAGTGTTCAAAGGGAAGGTTACATGGGAGGCGAGGTGGCGGTGCCCCGGTGGGTGGGAAATATACAGACATACAGACATACAAGTGCGTGCACGAGTCCGGGGCCCCTCCGTTTTGCGGCAGCTCGTACCCACTTTACAAAGTCGTCCATGTTGAGGTAGCCCTTGAAGCCGGAGGCGAAGCGCCAGTGCTTGAACGCGTACTCCAACACGGCGGCCGAGTAGCAACCAAACATGTCGAAGGAGCTGACCTGTGCATGTGTGTGCATGTATGCATGTATGTACGTGTGAGGTGGCGGGGCGGACGGGCAGAGTTGAGCGGGTGGGACGTATGTGTGCCTGAGGCCATGAGTATGTGTGCATGGGCAGGGGCGTGTCCGTGGACACGCAATGCAACAGCAGCAACAACAGCAGCAACAACAACAGCAACAAAAATGACGACGACAACAAGGGGTGTATATGTGTGGCGGCAACTGCAGCACCTCACAGTAGCTATGACAGCGGCTTGCCTGCACCATCCGCTCTTGTCCGCCCCGTTGTTGCGTACATATATATCTTCCCCGCTCCCCCTCCCCCTCCCCCTCCCTCGGAGGCCCCACCTGATCCACGCGTATGTGGCCGTCCAGATCCTGATCAAGCACCATGAAGGCGTACCTGGGGCCCAGGGGGGAAGGGATGGGAGGTGTACGGAATATACACGAGAGCTGTGTTATGTACGAAGGGAAGACGCAAGTCAAGGTGTAACACACACACATACCGACATACACGAGGGGTCGGGGCCAGGAGGAAGACGAACCACGAGCGAGTGAAGCTGATGATGCCAAGGGGGGGAAAAGGGGCTGAGATAACAAAAAACCTTTCGGAGGAGGGCCGTGCGGAGGAGTTGCCTAACCTAGCTACCGGGGGATGCGGTCGTGAGCTGGGAACGTGAGAAGAGCCTCACGCAGTGCCGCGGCGGGGGAAAAGACGAACCACAAACGAGTGAAGCTGCTGCCAGGGCAAGAGTGTACCAGACGTAGAACTGACCGGCGGGGGGGAGGGGGGGGGCCACCGATACACAGAAACCCTAGAACCAGACTCGCACCAGTACCGGACATGACAGGGGATATGACAGGGGCGGACCGCACAACAGACGGCAACAAACAGCCGAACTGGATAGCTATACAGCGGCTGTACGGGAGCCGTCGAAAAATATACCCATCCTAGGGAGGCACGAAGGCAACGGAGAGCAGAGCCGCGCTGTGCACCCCGACCCAGGTCCCCACGCGCCCACACACTCAGCACCTCGCGGCGTATTCTCGTTTGGCCGCTTCCACCTCCTTCAACTGCCCCTCAAGCTCCGCGTGCTCGTTGGCCAGGAACGCATACGCCGAGTCCTTCTGCTGGAGCTGCTGACGCAACGACGCGATGAGCTTCTTCTGCCGAGCGAGCAGCGCCACGCCCGCACCGGACAGCCCCGCCGCCGCGGCCACAGGGGACGCTGGCGGCGGACCAGAGCCAACCAGGTAAATGTCCCCGCCGGCGGCGGCGGCAGCCGCCACCGCCGCCGATGCGGCGGCGGCGGAGCCGGCTCCTGGATGTGTCGACCTCCGGCCTTCCATCAGCTCCCCGCTGGTCTGCTCCAAATCGGGATCAGAGGGACTGACAATTAGGACAGACGTGGATTCTGGCGGCATGGATCCGTCGTACGTTTGGGATGTCGTACTTGCGGCCGCGTAGCCGGTTTGCGAGGGGCTGCGCTGCAGGTAGTTGGCATGAGGTGACGTGTGCGGCCGCGCCGGCGGCACCTCCGCGACGCCTGGCGACCCCGGCCGTACATGCGGGTGCGGCGGCGGCATGTCGTCGATGAGGATGGCCTTGAAGCTCCCACTGCCGCCGCCGCCGTGCTGCAGCAAATGGGAAGGCGACAGAGGCGGCGCTGAGCCGTCTCCCGGCCCAGCGCTCACGTTGCTGTCGTGACTGCTGCTGCTGCAATTCCCGGGACTGCCCCCGGGCAACGTGTCCCAGGACAGCGGTGTCCGCGGCGACTGCGGCCCTCCGCCCTCTCCAAAGCCCCCGGATAAGGCCTTATGCGGCGCCGTTGCTGATGGCCGCAGCGGCGGTGCCGCCGCCCCAATCCCGTCTGCCTCCTCGTGCCGCCGCGGCGCCGCCTTCACGGCAGCAACGGCCGCATTCGCCGCCACCAGCTGCGTCTGCAGCTGCTGGTGCGCCTCCGCCAGCTGTTGGTACCGCTGGCCCAGCTCCGCCGCCGTGCGCTGCTGCGCCGTCAGCTGGGCTTCCGTCGCCGCCAGCTGCTGCTGCAGCACCGCCATGGCTGCCATGTGCGTCTCGTGCTGCTGCGCTGCCCGCTGCTGCGCCTCGTTGGCCGCCTCCGCCAGCTGCTGTTCCAAGGTCCTGGTGGGGGCCGCAGGAGGGAGGTTGCAGGAAGCAGCAGGATATCCACAATAAGGGGGGGTATACGGGCAGGCGGCAGGGAGGGTGTTGAGAGCCATGCAGAAATGCGGACATCGCCCCGGCCGGCGATGGGTGCAGGATGTAGAGGTGCAGCGGGGTGTCGTAAAAGTAATCGGTGTAGTAATCGTGGAGGCGTCCGGACCCGGGGGCGCTCCAGGGAGCCCACGCGGTTCGTTGGAGACCCTGCGTCACCGGGGATGTGCGCCACTGCGCGAAATCTAGATGTAAAGATTTGCATATTTTTTCACAAAGTGCTTGTGGCCCGGAACGTTTCCGACTAGCGGCAAAAAGCGCTTACCTTTGGGCGGAATCACTTTGCCGGCCCAATTCCACAACGATGAACACAGCAATACAGCAATCAACAGTTGATGATTACCAATTATTTGTAGTTTACGGGTAGGTAATTGGAATCAGGCGATGACTTGCAATAGCTTCGCGATTGAAGGCGGTTGTGCGCACAGTTGAAGAATTGCTTCTTTACAAATGTTTGGGTCCCATCCTTGGTTGAAATGCACTGCTGAACAGGAAGTTGCAGCACAAATCCTTTCAGGCATTTTGCTCGCTAATTTGGGATGCTGAGGAAAAGCGCTCTTTAGAACCCTATGATACGACAACCCGGTACGGCAGTTCCTCGTCCAAGCACCCCAGAGTCTAGGTGACCCTAGTTGTACAGTGCCAAAGGTCTCAGGGGCCAAGGCAAAAACAAATCTATCCCTTCACGGCCGTCACTTCCGTTATTGATCTGTTTTGTTGATCTATTCGGTGTTGAAGGGTGCTGAGGGCCTTTCCTTCCTGCCTGAGCGCTAAGTCTATGGCATCGGCTTTGGGCCGCGAGCGGAGGAAGGGGAGGAGAGGTGCTATGTTTTCGTCCATGTTGTAAGAAGGCAGGCAGGCAGGCAGGCATGCAGGGCGCCATGAGGGCCCACACACCCCCGAAAAGGGTCTGCACACCCCGGAAGAGAGGGCCCACACGCTGCCTCCGTGAGGAGATCATGATACCCAACACTGCCTGAACCCACCGTATCCCGTGGCCCTACCGCATCCTGCATCGCCCCAGGCCGCCTCTTCCTCCTCCTGCTCCTCCCCTTTCACTCCCTCCGTCCCCAACCTCACTCACTTGTTGTTTCTTTGAAGTATCGCCAGCTTTTCACGGAGCGACAACGTCGGGGCGCCAGCCGCGTGGCCGCCGGCTGTGGAGTATGTCCACAGACAAACATACATATGTACACGCGGGAGGCAGATGTGGGTATGCGGCTGTCAGTGGATAAGGATGTGGATGCGGATGTCCCATTGTGCCCCAGATTCCATGCAATCGGGAAGTACCCACCCGGGCGGCCCCTTTTTTCCTTCATTCTTCCATATTTTTTCAACAAAACCTTCACAAGCATCGCAAAATCGCCAGAGTCGGGCCAGGGTCACGTTGCCATGCTCACGTGATCCTGCCCATACCTATTCTATGTCCGGATGCTGAGCAAGACAGTGATATCGCGCACGTCAACAAAACGGCCAAGCAAAAGGGGTGTACCCCTGGGGACCGCCATCTCCCGGCCTTCCCGGGGGACGTCGCCATCCCCCAGTGCGCAGTACAGCCCGATGGGCAACATGGTACCGTTGCCCTTTTTAGGATGTGTCATAGGAACGGCCCCCCTCCCTCTCTCCGCCTCCCCCCCTCCCCCCTCCCTTCCCCTTCCCTCCCCGATGGACCGCGCATGTTGTCGGCTCCTCCAGCCCCACCCACCCACCCGCCCTGTGCGGCCCCCCACCACATCCTTTCCCTCCGCTGCGCTGCTTACCGTCCTCCGATAGACGGTTTCGGAGGACCTTGCTGCCGGAGCCGGAGACTGTCGTGCTGGTAGTGGAGCCGCAGCCGTTGGAGACGTTGGTTTCGGAGCTTTTTGGCCGTAGGGCCTTGGCGGGGGCTCCCGCCACAACTGCCCCGTCTAGGGAGGCGTGTACGGGCTGGCCGTTAAAGGCGGCAAGGATGTTGCTGGAAGGGCTGGTGTTGGGCCGAACGGAGACGGAAGAGGATGTGGAGGTGGAGCTGAGCTGGCGGCCCAGAGATCCTCCAATAGAGTTGACCACGAGGGCCTGGCTGTTGAGACTGCTAGGCGGGTTTTCGCTGCCGCTGCGGCGTCTGTTGGGTTCAGGGAGGCTGGAGGAGGGGGAGGGCACGCTGACGCTGAGGTCGCTGTCGGAGCCAGAGCTTGCATGGTTAAATCGCCGGGCGCGAAACGCCATTGGCGACTTCGCGGAGCCGGGCGCACTAGAAGTGACTGGCGGGCTGGGCTCGGTGCTAGGGGGTCGCGGCGTGACGACGTGCATGCTGTTGCGGAGCATGGAGTTAAGACCCCAACCGCCGCTTCCTTCTCCGCTCAAAGCGCCGTCGGCCGGGGACGGGGCCGACTGCCGCAGCGGCGAGTTCTTCCCGGAGCTGAGTGGTCTGTTCATAAGTGCATTGTATGGAGAACGCGACATCCGCCAAGCGTGTGCTGACCCTCGCTTCGCTGTGCGGAGCAGGATGTGCTCCTCGAGTGCGCAGCCCGCTGTGATTAATGAAAGCTGAGACCATGAGATTAAGAGGCCATTGATTTCAAGCCAGGAAAATGAACTTTGTAGAGAGAACGTTTCAAACGTTCCCTAAGCATTTCGCCAAGTGAACGCAACCCAAAAAGAGCAAAGCTAGGATTCAATTCGGAAATACGATGAGTGCTTCGCAGATGCACCGCAGGTAAACTACAAGCCACGAAGCCCCTTCGAGCAAGTCCTGTGGTCCAAGCGTTGATGATTAAGTGGCCGATGGAACGCAGGTTGGAGGAGGATATAGTTACCATCACTTACACAAGCTTAGCACGAATGCGAGCTCCAAGGCAAGTTCGTTTTCACCACGCCACCGCCGTACGTGTTGTGTGCAGGTGTTGTCACAGCCTTGCCATATGTCCTCAGTTTGTGTCCTAGGGATTACGTTTACCCCAAACCTAGCGTTCTGCTGAACTTGGACACCAAACATACCTTCCGGGAGGTGTTCGAGAATGAACTGAATCAGCGGCTGTGCCTCTATGGCTGTTAGGCGCATAGCGCGCTTGCTTGGACCCTTACTTGACTTTCAGCCATCAGCAACAGGAATCAAAGGACTTACAGCGTCAGCCGCAGCGCTTGCAGGCTCGGCGGGCGCCTTAGTACCCACTGCTCTCGGACAGCACAAGGCGTGGCTTAGCCAGGCGGCTCTTCAACATGCCCCAGCACTTCATACATATACAGTTACGATTACAACGGGTAACCTAAGGGGCGCCGGATCGTTAGCCCCTGCTTGGTTGCAACTGGTGGGCAGTCACGGGAAGTCAGAACGGATTATCGTGGGCGAAACCGAGGAGGACCGTCTCGCTCGCGGAAGCGTCAGAACGGTGTCTGTTAGTGCTCCAGAAGACCTCGGCCAGGTCCGCTTCGTGAACGTGCAGCGCCTGGGGAGCAGCATTAGCGATGCAGGCACCGGCTGGTAAGTTCGAGCTTTGGTGTCCACACCAGAAAACAGAGCTTCTTGTATCGGCGCCAGCCAAACTATCCACTGCTGGCCAGTCCGTCCGGAACCTTTTTCCCGCCCGATAACCCTAGCTGCACCTAGGAACCCAATCTCCGAAATCTCCCTAGCGGCTGCCGTCCACACAGTGCCAAGACTTCAGAGCCCCTTAGTTGTAGCCTTGCAGCTTGAAAGGAAGATACAGGAAAAATCCGCGCGATGGCACCAGGTTGACCCAGCCCGGGTTCCGGTTCCCTTCAGGCGGGTAGCAGGTCCTGGGGTCGGAGCCTGCTCCAGGAAGGCACGCAGTGTCTGTATCCCTGTGTCGGCTCCTGCTGCCACGGTGCCCAGTGCACAGATAGGACACTCTATTCCGGCCGCGCCACTACTAGCAAAAGGGGGGCCAGCGTGATGCCTCTTTCTTGCACAGCGCAGCACGGGCCGGGCCGGGCCAGGGCGAGGGGGGGGGCCGTTGGGGGAAGGACAGTGCTTTTATGGCTGGAGGCGCCGGTTGTGGGCTCCCTCCCACAACAGGAGTTTACCTTTCTGTCTGTCTGTCTGTCCGTTTGTTGGATAGGCACAGCCTGCCTCTTGAGCCACCCGGGTAGATGCGTCCTCAACAATCAGGAGATGCCTCCGCGGACGCCCCTCCCTTTCCCCCTGCCATGCACCCCAACCGCCAGCAGTGTCCCAACACCATATGGTCAGCACCACCACAGTCACCACGAACATTCTCAAGGGGTGCACCGCCGGGCCCCCATGCCGTCGCTCCGCTATAATTGTTATCCGTCCCCTATCCTTATCGCGCGCATGCAGGTTTTTGGAGCACGTTGTCGTGCAGACGCCAGAACGCCACAGACTCTACTTCCCTTGCCATTCCTGGTTCGGTGAAGCCGATTGCGGCGGGCGCCGGGGACCGTTGGAGCGTAACCTCTTGCCCGTGGCGCCGGAGGATGACTTGGCGGCGCAGCCTGTACGGCTCACTGTGTCGGGTGTTGCCGTACCGCACCCCGACAAGGTGAAGCAGGACGGCGCCAAGGGCGTGAACCGCAAAGGATTTGGGCACGGCGGCGAGGACGCGTATTTCTACTGTGTGGGGCAGAACAACGCCGTGTTGGGGATGGGTGTGGCGGATGGCGTGTATATGTGGCGCGAGCGCGGCATCGATTCGGGTGACTTCTCCCGCGCATTGATGCGGTTGGCGAGGGACAGCGTGATGGCGGGGAACGTGGACGTGGTGCGTGTGATGCAGGACGCCGTGAGCGGCGCGCTGGCGGCTGGGGTGCAGGGCTCCAGCACTGCCTGCATCGTGTTGGTGAATCAGGACACGGGACAGCTGTTCGCCGCCAACCTGGGGGACAGCGGCTGCCTGTTGCTGCGGCCCGCGGCCAACGATGACCCCCACGCGCACGCGCAAGTTCGGACGCCCCCACAGCCGCATTCTGCAGCGGTGCCGGCGGCGGCGGCGGCAACAGCAGCAGCTGCCGGCGGTGCCGCCGTCCCCCACTACTTCGTCAAGTTCCGAACCAACCAGCTTGAACATGATTTTGGACGGCCGTACCAGCTTGGACATCACCCGGCGGCTGACTCGGTGGAGATGTGCCACGTCGCGACGCAGTCTGTACGGCCGGGTGACGTACTCGTCCTGGGCACGGACGGGTTGTACGATAACTTGTCGGACGTGGAGATTGCTGACGAGGTGGGGGCGTGCCGGGCGCGTGGGCTTGGGTCGATGGTCATCGCGCAGCGTCTGGCGCGGCTGGCGTTCGAAGCTTCATACGACAAGTACCGGAGCACGCCGTACGCAGCTTCTGCTTCAGAGCACTTTGACATGGTGTACAGCGGTGGCAAGCCGGACGATATCACCGTTCTCTGTGCGGTTGCGGTGTGAGCGCTAGTGGACCGCACATCGGTGGGGTGGCCCTCAAGAAACTGGCCCAGCCGTAGGGCAGGGAGTGCAGTGGCCGGTGCTGTGCGTAATGATGCAACCTGCCCCCTGCAGCAAATCATCCACTCCGGGGAGACATGGCCGTGGTGACAAACAGCACGGAGGGGGTTCGCGCGGGCGGCCTGGCCCTGCTTGTCGGTGGGTTGGGGAGCTGCTGATGGCGGTGTTGACAAACATGGGTAGGATGTTGGTTTGTACATGCTGTGATGCGCGCTGTCAGGGTGGGGAGTCCCGAGTGATCACGCGGCTCGTTTTTGCTGTGCCAGCGAACTGCACAGGTGCGACAGACCTTGTCGATCGGCGGGAGGGTCGTGCAGCGTGCGGGGCAGTCCGGATGATGAATTGCTCGTGGGTCGCTCCCCCCTCCCCCACGACCACTAAATCGGTCAGTCGTTGTCTTGCGACAGGTCGGCAAGGACTGGTTGGTGACTGGATCCTGGATCCAATATTTGAAATCCTGGATCGAGCCTATGGATCCACGGGCCCCAAGCCCTGGATCTTGGGGTTTAAATTTTTTAACTGCCTGCCTGACACGGGTTGCCGCCAAACTGTGTGAACAGACACACATAACACAGAAACTAATCGGCCCAGACATAGACGCAGCGTCAGAAGTAAGATCTCTGGGTCTGCTTGCGGTCTGGAGAGTGTGTTAGGGGAAGGCTGGAAGAGGTTGTGTGTACCAGCTGAAGATTGGGGAAAGCTGAAAAGGAAACTGAATTTGCAGTAAATCGGCGGCATGTGAGCAGGAGGATGAAGGAGGGGCCGCACGTGGGTGTGGAGTGATAGATTTCGATGAAGTGCCCCAGAGAGGCCAGGCGCACGGTACTTCGCTGCATAGTGTGTGGACGGGAACGAGGAGCATGGGTTTTGTTGTCTCGTCGTCGCCAGGGGTGTTAAACACCCCAGTGGCAAATGCATTTGTGCCGCGGCACGTGTTGTTTGAGTGCTGCTCGAGTGGACTATGAGGGTAGTATTCTTGACCGTGTCACTCCTCGGCCCTGAGCTGGGGCGAAAAGGGCCGGAATCCCTAATGTGTATACATTTCATTGTAGAGGTATGTTTCTGCCGCTGCAGCCGATGGAGAGCAGGACGGCGTGCCCTGAGCTGACGAACGGACAGACAGACAGACAGATAGGCGTACTGACGATGGACGCGGCCGCACGTGACATGTGCAGGGAGCTACGCAGGGCTAGGTGGAAAGGGGTGATGAAGCGTGAGATGTAAGTAGGCGTTTAGCTCCCACTCTCACGTTAGCAGACGCCCGTACATGGGTTAGGAGTGGGGGTGGGGGGTGGCAGTCTTGTTGGGCTGGCGATGGCGAGGGTGCCCAACAGGTGCGAAGCAGCGAGAGAGGGACAAGGATGGAGTGAGGAGGTGGTACAAGCACCTGATCGCGTAGACGCAATGTCCGAGCAGCTGTAAGAGCGTCGGATGGTCATCGTCCTGTAGACACGACGCGTGAGAACGCTCAAATGGTAAGGAGAAGCTCCGGGCCTTATCTCGCAACAGCAGGATCTACATGTGTTCCATTGTCGGAATTCTTCTAGGCGGGGGCAAGAGGGCGGCGGCCGGCGGGGCAGGGGGCAGGTCCCCAAAGCGCCCTCCGTGGGATGGAAGCCGCGTAGGGCAACGCCGTGAGGTCTTCAGCCGCGGTTGAGGTGCAGATGGAACGGGCAGGTGTTATAGCCCCGGTGGCCAGAAGCTAGGAGACGCAGAGGGACACCTGCAACAGCATAAAGCAGCATAAAGCAGAAGCCCTCAGTAGATACGTTAGGTGCTAAATGCGGTGTGGGAAAAAGAGCATGCGTGGTTCAAAACCTTTCCCAGCATGTAAAACTTCAATCTGCTCCGTCTGCCCCAGCTATCGATACGTAAAATGTGGGGGAGTCCACCGTGCATCCCTCCATCCACACATCCATCCCTCCATCCCCCCCTCTATACATACCCTTCCTCCATGCATCCCTCCATTCCCCCTTCCATTCCTCCCTCCATACACCCACCGGCCAGGACCACAAAAGGCGCCTCACACACACACGCGCGCACACACACATTCGCACACACACACACACACACACACACACACACACACACACACACACACACACACACGCACACACACGCACACACACACACACACCCCGGTCCTTGCCTCGAAGAAATGCCGCTGCGGTGGGTCGTTCCCCCGGCTCCCGGAGCTCCCTCTTGCCGCTGCCCGGCGGACGCACGACGAGGCTGACGGCCGCCCTCGGGCTTCACCTTCCTGCACACGCGCCTCACACGGCCGCCGTCACGGCAGGGCATGTACACGCGCGCACTCAGCCACCTCCAACTCCTTTCCAGCTCAATTCAGTCCCTCAACCCCAAGTCAGTCACACACGCTCGCTGCAGTGCTCGGCGCCACTTTAGCTTCGTAAGAAAATAGCTACCAAGTGACCTTCATTCGTGCAGCGAGACCTTTCGTTTCAGCCCTGCGCGCACAGAAAAGTAAAAGGAGGTCTCCACCCGCCGTCTGAGTGGTCAGAGCGGTCAGGCCCGCCGCGCGCCAGGCACCTACAGAGCCGGGTCACAAGTCCAGTCTACAACACGCAGTACAACTGAAACTCCAACACGCACTACAGTCGCAACGCGCCCGTACCTCATAGCGCATAAGGCATAGGGCACAATGCGACAAAACGGAACAGAGAATGACGGTCGTCGGGCGCCTGAAAACGTCAAATATGCCATAGCTAAGAAACTAAGCGGAGGGGTATATTGGTAGTAGTACGACTCCCCCACGTGCACGTGGGGGCTTATGGATAGCAGCCACACATCGGCGCCTGCGCCGTGCCGGAAACCTATTTCAGTAGGCAGCTCTGTACGGATAACTATTCGTACGGGAAGTGCCTAAGCAGGTGTAAGAAAAACTGCCGTGAATATGAAGAGGGGATCGCAAAGAACATGAGGCACCCACACCCCCATCTGGTTTCTGCAATCTGCTACGTGTCCTTGTACGACACGTTCTTAGAAATACACGTCAGCATCAGGACGGCTGCTCCGCACCAGTCGCTGTACGGTCCTCTCCTCCTCTCCCTTTTTCCAGGTTACTTCAGCAGCCTTTCCCGAATGGGTTCAGCTGCCCCTCGCTTCCCAGTTCCCCCTAGGGAATGCCCTCTCCAGTGCACCAGTGCCAGGCCCTGCTCCCCACTGGCTAGGCTAGCTGGCGCCCTTGACAGCGTGACATGAAATGAAACAAATTAGGGACATAGGTAAACATGCCCACAGGCTGCTATATCCCTCAGCACTGCTCACGGAATGCTCACGGAATCCGCACGGGGGAGCGGAATCGCACCGCCTGATGGCGCCTGGACATCACCATCATCACGACGACATCAGAAATGCATTGGCACATTGCAGCCACGAACCTGAGTAGACCGGCAGTCTACCAGACTGGGGAAAGCTAGCTCTAGCTCTAGCTCTAGCTCTAGCTCTAGCTCTAGCACTAGCACTAGCTCTAGCTCTAGCTCTAGCTCTAGCTCTAGCTCTAGCTCTAGCTCTAGCTCTAGCTCTAGCTCTAGCTCTAGCTCTAGCTCTAGCTCTAGCTCTAGCTCTAGCTCTAGCTCTAGCTCTAGCTCTAGCTCTAGCTCTAGCTCTAGCTCTAGCTCTAGCTCTAGCTCTAGCTCTAGCTCTAGCTCTAGCTCTAGCTCTAGCTCTAGCTCTAGCTCTAGCTCTAGCTCTAGCTCTAGCTCTAGCTCTAGCTCTAGCTCTAGCTCTAGCTCTAGCTCTAGCTCTAGCTCTAGCTCTAGCTCTAGCTCTAGCTCTAGCTCTAGCTCTAGCTCTAGCTCTAGCTCTAGCTCTAGCTCTAGCTCTAGCTCTAGCTCTAGCTCTAGCTCTAGCTCTAGCTCTAGCTCTAGCTCTAGCTCTAGCTCTAGCTCTAGCTCTAGCTCTAGCTCTAGCTCTAGCTCTAGCTCTAGCTCTAGCTCTAGCTCTAGCTCTAGCTCTAGCTCTAGCTCTAGCTCTAGCTCTAGCTCTAGCTCTAGCTCTAGCACTAGCTCTAGCTCTAGCTCTAGCTCTAGCTCTAGCTCTAGCTCTAGATAACAGATTCATCACGCGTGCGGCCCAATAGCCGCAATACCCCCAACGAATGCGCGTGTGTGTGGGTGTGTGGGTGTGTTGCTTTACAACACCTACCAGGTAAGAAAAACAAGCACACACGCGCGCGCTTGACAGATATGTCGCTGTTGTTGTTGCTTTCCCCGGGTTTATTGTAGCTATTTAGGCCCCGGTACGAGCTCTTACGGCCTGGCAGGTGGCTGCTGCTGCAGCATGTTCCGTGCGGCTGCGTTTACGATCCTGCGTTGGGCGACGACGCCTTGTCTGGCACCCCCGGGTCCGTGGCGGAGGGCCCCCAGGCCGCCAAGACCTCGAACGGGGAACGCCAGCGCGCCGCCGCCACGCCGCCGCCGCCGCCGCCCGGAGAGATCGCCTCGGCAGACGGCTTGCCAGCAGCAGGAACAGTGCAGCGGCGGCTTCCGCCGTCGTCCCCGCCTCCGCCTCCGCTAGAGCCACGGGTCGTTAGGCGCTGCGGAGCTGCCTCAAAACCCCTCGGCGGCGGCTCAGGAGGAGGCGGAAGCGGTGCCAGCGGCGCGTTTAGCATGCCCGGCGCCGCGTCAGCGGCAACGGTAGCAACTGTGATGGCGGCGCCGCCGCCGCTGCCACTGCCGCCCTTAGCCCCGGGCGAACCCCCTATGTCGGAGCTCTCCGTGATACGCGCCAGGGTGAAGCGCGGAGACCGCATGCAGTCCGGGGGCCCCCCCGCCGGACTGCCCACACCGCCCACAGCCCGGCCCGCCACACGCCGCTCGTGCAGCAGCTGCAATCCCAGAAGGTCCGCGCCCGTCCCCAGCTCCACACCGATTTCCGAGCTGGAGGACCACCGGGCGGGGCCGGTGACGGAGGTGGAGGTGGACGCGGTAGCAGGAGCGGTAGCGGCAGGAGCTCGCTCGCCTTCGCTGCCGGGCAGGAGGGGGGCGATTGGGGGGACTGATTGAGGAAGGCGGCTCTGGCTGCTCAGTTCGCGACAGGCGGCGGCGACGGCGGCGGCGGCGACGTGGCGGGTACTGCCATCGGCGGAACAGCCAGCGCCGCCGGGGCCGGCGGCGGCGGCGGCTCCGGAGGCCCACAGAAGCCAGAGGTTTCCGCCGTGTAGTGTTCCCTCCAGGGATGCCTGTTCGAATGCGATGCGCTCGTCCGCGTCAACTAGCGCCAGGGACGATAGCCGTACAGGCGGCTCCGCCATCGCAAGTAACCCTGGCAAATTGAAGAGTGAGGTTGTCCCCGTCACCGCAGGCATCGCTACCGCAGCCGCAGCCGCCGTCACAGCCGCGTCAGCGGCGGCGGCCGCAGGAGATCCCGCCGCCGCCAGCGAAACTCCCAGATGGCGCGACGACGCGGTGAGATGCAGGGAGGTGTATGGCACATCGCACGACGGCCCAGAGCCCATATCGTGCCGTACGATCGTGCGCAGCAGCGGCAACGGCTCTCCGACGTCTGCGCAGCACCCCTCGACGGCAGTGGCTTCGCTTATGCGCGATGTGATCGCGGCTGCCTCCAGCAGCCGCAGCGGCGGCTGCGGTGGCATCGACTGTACGGCGGATCCATCCAGGGATGGACGTACGAGCAACGGGGTGGGACAGCTGTCAAACAGCGCTCGGGGTTGGAGACCACACCCGATCTCTAAGGGCCGCGAGGGGACGATATTAACGTCGGCCGGGCTTCTTGACGCAAGGCCCGAAGGGCTGAATTCCACAGCGGCAGCGGGGCTGGCGACGCCGGCGTAGGGCTGAATTGTTGTGTCCGCTTCGGGGCCCGTTAGCGCCGCCGCCGCCGCCGCCGCTCCCGCCGTTGCAAATGCGGTCCTCGACAACAAGCCGTCCCTGCTCTGACGCCCGGTGAGCGATGTAACGGCAGCGATGGCAGCGGCAGCGGCGCTGCCGCCATGAGTCGAGTTTCCCGCACGCGCCACCGCCAGTACGGCCTGCGCCAGTTGATGTACGGACACATCGCGCGATTGGGAGGACGTAAAGCCGCCGCCGCCGTCACCGCCGTCACCACCGCCACCACCGCCGCCGCCATGCGGCACGTCGGTGCGTAGCTGCTGCAGCATGGCGGCGGCGTCACTGGAAGCCCGTGTGGCGGCGCTGAGCACTGCCGCCAGCGCGCCGCTCTGCCACCGTGCCGTACCGCCGCGTACGACGGTAGGCTCCAAATTGGATGAGGAGGCCTGGCGGCCTAACGGCACGCCGGTCAGTGCCGCCAACAGCTCAGCATTCTCCAGGAGGTCTAAAGTCCAGCTGCTAGCCGATAGAGCACTGCAAGACAAGTCACACAAGCCACAAGCCACATAACATCATTGAGTTATGCAGCAATACGGTTATGATGAGACCTATGAGGCCAGTTCGGTTGGCGGTTGGAAGTTGGCCCTAACGACCAGCTCAACGGTCGGACATGTAGTTCATCGAAGCAGCGAAAAGCGGCGGAGATAAGCGATGAGATGAGAAAACGCATGACGGCGCATATCGCTGAGATGACGATACGATGATGAGAAGGCTAGCTTGACATCCCGCTGGACCCTAGGCGGGGCTCTAATAGCCGAGGAGGCAGGATCATCACGAACTCCTTAGACAAGCCATGCCCGGACAAGGGCGGCCCTGTACTACGCACCGCATATCCGCACCCAGCGCTATTCGGTCCAACCACAAGTCACTAACATCGCTGCAGCGGCCGCCGATGCCGCCGATGCCGCCGCCGCCGCAGGTGCCCAAAGCAGCCCCCGTCCGGGCTGCCGCGGCGGCGGCGACATCGGCGGCAGCGGCTCCGCCGCCGTCCCACCTGCCACGGCCGCCGCCGCCGCCGTCACTGCCTAGCAGGGGCAGTAGCGATACGGCCAAATTCTCCGGCGCGCTGTGCGCCCTGCATAACTGCCCTCCGGCGACACCTGGCAGCTCCCGAATGAGCGCCAGTGGGTCCACTGCCGCCAGTTCCAGCCCCCTATCCCGTACGGACCGCCGCCGCGGTCGGGAAGCCAGATGCCGCTGCTGTGCCGGTGGTTGCAGCTGCGGTGGCTGCTGAGGTGGTTGCGGCGCGCCTGCCAGCGCCCGGCCGGAGCTGGACCAGCCGCGGCCGGTGCGGTAGCCTGCACCGGTTACAGGCTCCAACAGCGGCAGCGGCGGCGGCGGCGCTGCTGCTGCTGCTACCGCCGGCGGCGGCAGCCCGGCGGCGTCGACGACCCCCTCCTCCGGTTCCGCTACCGTCTCTAGCCCGTGCCGTTGCAGGAGGTGATAGTACGGCGGTTGCGAGGCGCTCGGCGCCCTACGGCTCCCGCCGGCGCCGGCGGCACCCCCCGCCGTGGAAGCACCCCCTGCCTGGCTGCTGGCGGCGCCGCCGGTCCCGCCGCCGCTTGCCGCAAGCCAATTTAGCACCGGATGACTGGCGTGATGGCTTGGCAGCTGCCTGTGACCTCCACCTCCACCTCCACCTCCACCTCCACCTCCACCTCCACCTCCACCTCCACCTCCACCTCCACCTCCACCTCCACCTCCACCTCCACCTCCACCTCCACCTCCGCCCTCACCGGGCCCCACCAGGGGCTGTCGGGAGGAAGCTGAGGAGCCCCCAAACGATTCCAAGCTGCGGTGTGTGGATCCGTCAAGCTGCGGGTGAGTGTTGGGTCGCTGCGGGTCGAGGTTTCCCCGCTCTGAGCCGTCGTCGCCGTCGCCGTCGCAGTCCGCGGACAAGGTCAGGCTCCTTCGTCGGTCCAGAGACGTCCGCGCCGTCGCCATCGGTGTCGTCGTCTTCTGCTGTAGCAGCCACTGCTGATGTTGTTCGCGCTGCCGCAGCAGCAGCGGCTGCTGCGAGCAGGCCGAGTCGATGCTGAGGCGGCAGCCGGGTTGTGAGGCGGGGCTGTTGTCAACGGGTGGGCCGGCGGTGGCAGTGGCAGTGGCGGTGGCGGAGAGCCTGTGCTTCTGCGCACGCGGCATCAGCAGCAGCGAGCCACGCAGCAGCTGCCTGCCGGCTGAGGCACCACCACTGTTGCGGTCCTGCAGTCCCATCCCTTGCTGCTGCTGTTGCTGCTGCTGCTGGTCTCTCTCGACTTGCAAGCTCACGGAGTTGCGGGTCTTGGCCCGGACGACGAGGTCCCTGGGAGGGCCGACAAGCCGACAGTCAGTCCCCGGGAGTTAAGAGGTTGTGAAAGCGCGGTAGAAGGGGGGTTTGGGGGAAGATCGGAGAGGGGGAGGTGGGCCGATTCAAAAGCTTTCTAAGAGCAGCCCTTACTCATTGCCCTTTCCTTTCCTTTCCTCTCCCCACCCGCTCGACGGCCCCACTCCCGGGGCGCCTGTCTCGCTCCCGGGCCCTTGTGGCTATATCTTCCGTGACGAAGAGGTATTGCAAATATGGCACAAATATGGCTGGCTGGCGCAATCTCGTCGTCGGCTTTCAAGTCGGAAAAGAATGGAGGGCCGGCTCTACGGCCGCCTACGATTATTCACCTTGCCTCGAGGTGCTTTCGGCAAGAAATATGCGATCATCAAGTACGTGCTCAAAACAGTCCGTGGGGACAAAACCTGAAGCCGGATCGGGGTTTTGCCATTTTACACGCGCGCGCCTCATGTGCTTAAAATGGCTCGGCGAAATTCGGCAATTAAAACATAACAGAAAACTTGAAGATCTGAAGGAAAAAAGTGCAAAAAATTTCCGGATTAACAGGAAAACAGGTTTCTGTTATTAAAACTAGCCTGTCCACTGGCCCCCAGCTAGGGCGATCTCTCTCCCCCTCCACCACGACCACCCCCGCCACTTCCATCCCCACTACCCCCAACCCCACCACCACGCACCTGTGCAGCGCTTTTCGCCTGTCCGTGAGTTGCTTGGTGAAGTCGGAGAGGTTCTGACCCTCCGCCCGGCTAGCCATCATGGCGAAGGCCAAGCCACGGAAGCGGCTGCGGACACCTCGCGGAGTAAGTGGTGGCGATGGCAGCGAGGTAGAGGCGATGAGAGCGGGAAACGTATGCAATCAGAGGGGGATGGAAAGGGGCCGGAAAGTGAGCAAGAGGAAATGCAGCAGGAATAATATGTAACCCGCTGCATGTGTTCGTGTCGTTGTTCGGTGTTATTGCGGCCGTGATGAGGCGGAAGGAGGCGAGGAGGAGGAGGAGGAGGAAGGGAGGTCCGCATTCAGAAGCGGAGGCCCGGGGGCTGTTCCCCACGATGTCAATGACGACCCCGACGACTTCCCCAGATCAGACTCCTCCTGCTACTGCTCCTCCTCCTGCTCCTGCTACTCACCGCAAGGATGCCAGCTGGGCGAAGCGGCGCTTTATGGCCGCATCCAGAGGCTGACTCAGCAGCGCGGGACCCCCTGTCGCCATGGACTGCGTCATGAAGGGGTGTCTGAGCACCTCCCCACACGAGGGACGGTCCCGCGGGTCGTCCGCCAACATGGCCAGCAGCAGCTCCCGGGCGGCGGAGGACAGCGACAGAAAGCTGTAGGGGTGGGGGTGGGGGTGGAGGTGGGGGTGGGGGTGACGACAACGATGGTGGCGAGGATGAGATGGTGGCAATGATGATGATGGTTCGTGCGGGGAAAGGGAATCAAGGTGTGAGGTGAGGTGAGGGTTGAGGTGAGGTAAGGTGAGGTAAGGTGAGGTGAAGAGGGAAAGGAAGGGAGGTTGCAAGGAGTGGACATGACCGGGCAGGGCATAATCAGAGACAGCAGGAACAGCAGTAGTGGACAACCGTGTGTTGTGTCCTACCCGCCCGCCGCCCGTCACCCGGGCGGTCAGAAGGTCGTTTGTTCGGCCAGTTGGGAAGGAGGGGCCGGCTGCTGCGGGTGGGTGGGTGGATGGGTGGGTGGATGGGTGGGTGGATGGGTGGGTGGATGGGTGGGTGAGTGGACGGGGACGGGTAAATCCCGACTTCGCAAGCGGGGGTGATCGGTGATACATGTTCGCGTCCACCACCATCGCGCCACCGCACCTTCTGTCCGCACCCCGGCAACACCATCCCTCTGCACCACCTCCCACCGCCCAACCCACCACCCCCGGCCCGCCCGAACAGATGAACCCTCTTTTTGAGCCATGTGCCGTCAATGGGGTGTGTGCTGCATGGCCCCTCCCCCCTCCGTGCTTGTATCTTCCCTAATCCCTTCCTTTCTCCTCAAATTGCGAAAGGTAGGGGTGCATCGCCCATTGACCGACATCGCGAGAAAACGTTATTTAGGGATCGTTCGTGTTTATTGTTGAAATCCCTCAGGCCCCGAAGGCTTCCCCGCATTTCCTCAGCCTCCAACCCCCCAGGGAGTGCCCCAGGCCCCCCTCCCGCCCTCCTAATCCCGCTACTCGGGGTCTGATATCCGGGGGCCCCTGTGGGTCATTTGCGTGCGCATACCCACACGCACCCACATACCCGCACGCACCCACATACATACGCACACACACGCACATGGGGTCTTTCATTCCTGGCGCCTCGTTGATGGGTCGCTCCCCGTACGACAGGTTCCTGGAGTCCTTCAGTGACCAGGGCTTACGGCCCGTGAGCATTGCGAACAGCAGCACACCCAGGGAATAGACTGCAACCGGGGAACGGGGTGCGGTAGGGTAGGGGGGAAGGAGGGAGGGGAGGGAAAGACGAACCACACAGGGGAGGGGAGGGATGGAGGGATGGATGGAAATCTGTCTGTATTACTAATATTGACACGAAACACGTGTGCGTTGTTTTGAAGGCAACCGGCATCCCCCACCAAAAACCGCAGCTCCTCCCCCTCCCCCCCCCCGCTCGCGGCTGCCCGGAGAGCCTCCGTCCACACGTTCCCTCCCAACCCCCTCCACCGGGGGGCACCCCCGCGCCCCGCACTGCACTGCACGGCACTGCGCGGCACTGCACCGTACCGTCCATCTTCAACTGAGGTCCGCTCGCCCGCGACACGGTGTGGAAGTGGAAGTGCGTGGAGGGAAGGAAGGAGCAGATTTGGAGGAGTGGAGAGAGTGATGACCGAGAGCGGGTGAGAAGGGGGTTGAGGGGAGGGCGAGAGGCAGGAAAGAGACCTGGAGAGGGGCCAATTTGGAGAGATGGGGACCGCGGCAAATCGCTACGCCATACACCCCACAACACAACCAAACATACAAATATGTGCAGAAGCCCATAGCTGCCATTCCAGTGAGGACGTGCGGCAGCTGCTCTCGGTGTACAAGCACCTGAGTGGCCTTCCGGGCCCGGAGCCTGGCAGCCGGGGGCCGGGGGCTTCACTGTACTCGGACTCCAGAAATGCCCCGACCAGACGAACAAGGAACTCGGCAAGCAGTGTCGTATATAAATACCCACCTCGCCGTGCTGGCGTAGATTGGGGCCGCGCTTGCTGTCTCCTTCCCCTCCCCTCCTCCCTCCCCTCCCCCATGTCACCCCACCGTGTGCCAGCCCCCGCGCACAACCTCCGGTGCGATGAAGCCAGGAGACCCCATACACCCGCGGGGGGGAGTCCGTCGCGATGACGGCGGCGGCGGCTGCTGATTCCCTGACGACGACGATGTCCCGCCGTACTGCTCCCCCCGCCGCTTCCGGAGGAGCTGCTGCTGCTGCTGCTGCTGCTGCACCTCCGCCTTGATCTTGGTCCTGGCTATTTCCGGCGGCAGCAGCACCGTCGCCATGCCGAGGTCAATGAGCTTCACTCTCAGGGGTCGGCCCTGCGCTACGCACTCCTCCACGGGCCGAGCGAACATGACGTTCTCGGGCTGTGGGTACACATGCGGCGGGGGGCACATGGGGTTGTTGTACACGGGGATGCCGTACAAGCGGTTGGCATTAAATCAGCAAAACCAATGTGGCGGGTCTTCGTAGTGGGGCCCCCGGACCCGCACTCACCTTGATGTCGCGGTGCACCATGTTCAGGTTGTGCATGTAGCCCACAGCACCGGCAACCTGGCGGCGTCAGCAGCAACGCACAGGAAGCAGCAGCAGCAGCAGCAGTTAGCGATTAGCGGTTGCGGCAGCATTAGGCCAGACCTCCTCCCCCTCCCATGAGCCAACCGGTCTTTCGACACCGCAGCCCGCACACTACTGCCGGGCTCCACCAACCAACCAACCAACCAACCAACCAACCAACCAACCAACCATACATACATACATACTAATCTAGGATCTGTATATAGCTAGTAGTATAACTAGGGATGCGCGAAGGGGGGGGTAGTTACGGCGAACCAGGTGCAGGCTGTGCAGCTTGCAACTGCGGGAAAGGGAAAGCCCAGTGACCAAAGCCCGCAAAGGCAACGGTGAATTTTCCTCGTTTTGCAACAGAGGGCAGTGTGCTGTGTGACGTAGCGGCGATCTCGTGAGGTGCGGCCACACGGGGCGAGATATCGCCGAATCGCAGTCTTCGGGTCGACGCGCGGGTTGCCGCGTTCGTAGGGGGGCTCTACTTCTGGGCTCAGGGTACCGATAAGGCTGCCCCACACCACGGGGAGGAGGGGCGCCCGGGAGATGCACCGGGACCCACCCAGGGTGGGCAGCAAGCCGCGCCTGCTGCTCAAGGTGCAAAGGCTGCCTGGGGGGAGCTGTGCCGCAGCGCGTCTGAAGTTGGTCGTGAGAGGGCCTTTCGTAGGCACACCGTGCGCTCTTTCATCATCATGGTGGATTACATGAAGCAGAGTCGTAGAGACACAGAGTGGGTCGCGCGCCCTCGGTCGGGCAGGAGGGGACTGAGGCCCCTCACACCCCTCTCCTCCCGCTATGGGGGGAGTGCTTCTGCGGTCGTTCCCATTGGGGTTGCCCCTGGCCAGCATCAGGCCCGGATCGATATGTAACAGAACTGCATACACACACATACGCACATACACCTGCGCACCTGCGCGAACAGCCGGGCCGCCTGCGCCTCCGAGTAGTGCTCCACTCGGTGCAGGTGGTCCAGCATCTGGGTGGGCAGGGTGTGAGTGTGGGAGCGGTGAAAGAGGGAACCTGTTCCAGACATAGAGAGGCGGAGGGGAAGGAAGACACACACACCCGCATGCAGGCCGTGCAGGGGAGGGCGGATATCCTTGATATGCAGGAAGAAGGAGAAGGAGAAGGAGAGGGAGGTCAACTGCCAACCGACGTCCAACATGCACAACCGACACATCAACTGAACGGATGGATGAGGGGTTTTAATGCTAGGCAGAGCAGATTAAGTTTTCTGTTCTGAAGATTGGCTAGGGGTGGCTAGGAGGGGACGGGGGTGGCTGGGAGGGGACAGGGGTGGTTAGGAGGGGACAGGGGTGGCTAGGAGGGGACGGGGGTGGCTGGGAGGGGACGGGGGTGGCTAGGAGGGGACGAGGGGGACGTTCCATGTCGTACCTGACCGCCCGAGAGGTACTCCAGGATCATAACCTGCCGGACGTGTGGAAGAGGCAACGGCGAGTGAGGCCGAGGAAAGGCGGGGCCATATCCTATATGAGTGCGGGTGGGGCGGCTAGGCAGGTGCGGGTGGGGGAGCGGTAGGCACGTATTTGGGTCGGGGAAGGACAAGCAAGGGGAGCTCCTAACGGGCGGAACCCGGGGGCTCGCCGGGGCTCTCGGTGGCTGCGGCCCTCTCGCCCCCAAGCGCCGGCGACCCCACATCAAGACCTCCACCCACCCAACACCGCACCACACCGCCAACACCACCACAGCAAGGAATACATTAACCGACCAGAACCTACAGATATACAAAGACCTACACACAAAGAAACCCACGCACACTCACAAGGGCACCAGCACACCATCACCAGCATCCCACATCGTCATCACGATGCTCCGTCAAACGCCCATCACAACGTCAGCAAAGAGAAAAGACTACGTTGCTCCATCCAAGAAACAAACAACGTTTTGCATACTTGCAACACACATGTGCAACACACGCACACACATAAACACACACCACCCGGCGTAGTGCAGTGTGGCAATGGCTGTGGATGGTGCTGCATGGTATGATAAATCGTAGAAATGGCAATGTGTTCAAGTGGCCCAGAAGCCTCCCACTCCGTAACGTTTACATTACAACTTAACACCTACAACCAACACACATGCAACACACATACACACACACACCCCCCACCAGATGATATTTGGTTTCGAAGACGTCATGGCACCGCAGCAGCCCCGGGTGGTCCAACAGCCGGAGGAAGCGAGCCTCACCGCGCAGAATCTCAACCTAGTGGTGCCGTACGTGAAAATGTAGGTCGAACGTACGGACAAGGAATGTACGGGGATGCATGTTACAGACAGGGCGGTGGATGACTCTGTGATTGAGGGCACAAGGGCTGCGGTGGCGGTTAGGGCCCCTGGAGATGCGGACAGACAGACAGACAGACTGCTAAGGACAGACGGACAGCGTGAGGATCATGACTTCATGAGGACTTGTGCATGCATGTACGACAGGGGGGACGGGTTTTGCTAATGTCAACAGTGCACACTGCCGGGGATGGCACAGGGGATTTGGGTTTTGCGTATTTGGGTCTCGCGTGCCGCACAGCGTGTATTTCGCTTACGTCGCCCGGCAGCAGCCATGGTTTGCGAAGATTGACCACTTTCAGGCACTGCTCCACACCCGTTGACCGACAGCGGACGAGCCAGACTTCGGAGAAACCGCCCTGAGAAATACACATATGAAAATATGAACGTGTGGTTGTGCCAATAGACGTAAAAAAATGAAACGGGGCATAACGACATTGGCTTTTAAAGCGTAACATCAGGGACAACACTATTCCATGTCCCGCTAATAAACTAAGGGCCCTCGGCACGAACTTAGTTTGGCTTGGAAATTTTATTCATTGACATAGATGCTGGCGGAGAGGAGGATGGATGTGGGTTGATTTCAGGCAGAGGTCGGGAAGATGTGGGCAGGGGAAACATCGGGGGTAGGGATGCTCCCAGAGCAAAGCCTTGAGAGCTTCACCGACTTTCTCTCTATGGCCATGACAGTATACTCACATCTGCTATATGCTTCTCCAGATTGTATTGCCGCAACGTGGAGTGTGCGCGCCAGTCGGAAAGCCTGATGAAGTGGGTTGCAGTCGTGAACTCATAGTACGAACACTTGAACATCCTTACAATACCGGTGCCCGCAGCAACACGCGGCCGGTTCAGCATACGGGGAGGCGCTACCTTTTCAGGTCGCGGGAGAGTCCTGCTCTGTATGTATCTGGCTCATCTGGCAGGCAGCAGCAGACTGCGCCCACGACGTCTCGCAAGATGGACATAACTATATATGGGTGACCTTTGGGCCAGACAGCATAGGCTTCCAGGACAAGTTATTTCAGCATTCTATAATAATTGGCTGAGAGCAATTCGTATGGGCCTTTAAAATTGCGGTTCTGTTGGACGTCAAACGTCGGCATACCCATGAATTGAACGAGACTGAGTCGACCTCTGGAAAAGATTTTGCATCGGAGTGGCCTCCAATGAATCGTTTACTGAAAATAACGAAAAGATACTGCATACCGGATCCTGCAATTCAAAAGAAAACGTTACAGAAGCAGCCCCTCAACACAAAAGTTAACTTGGATGTCTCTCAAATCAAAATAATTTGTGGTTTTGCGCTGAGCACCTCGTCTGTCGGCCGTTGAACTCCTTCAGGATGAGTAATATCAGAAACCGCGTGACGTCGGTGAAGCTAGCCACTGGCACCTTTTTCCCACCGGTTCACCGCACAACAGATAAATGCAACGCGCGTAAAATCTGCAACCCAACTGTAGCATTGCAGACTGGCGTTCCTGAAGCGACTGAAGGCGCTCCGAAGCCCCGGTAGATATGAAGGCCTGACATGCACCACGCAGAATACCGTGGGGCCTCCCGGGCCCGATCATCAAGGAGCACCCCCGCGCCGACTCACCATACGCGTGACTGCGGTCATGACGCCAGATGCGTTGGCGGCCAGCAGCAGCAGCGTCAACTTCTCCGCCGCCTCCGCGTTGCTGATTGGTGCTGCTCAGTGCCTTTTGCTGGCGCTGGACAGTACTACCATGTAGTGGTACCATGTGATGCCTCTAAGTTTATTTCGGTGCTGTATGGTGCTGAATATCACCGTATAGAGCTTTACGGAGCTGCGGCTGGTTGCAGACCGTAATCCGTATGCGTACGTTCAGCTGCATTGGGCCATCGTGCGCCGTCATTGCGGATGCGACGCCATCTTGAACGGTGAAAGGTGATTTTTAACTATTTCAAAAATGGAGATATCGTAAGGTTTTTATAATACACAGTCTCACCAAAATACCAGCCATGCGACTTTTCCCCCCACGCATCCCGCGCCGCCTCTTTCCGACTCCTTTCCCTCATGCGACACTATCGAGCTTCAGAACACGCTTCCCTCGCTGCCGACTCCCTTAAGGCTGCCCTCATCATCGCCGCCATGGTGATGCTGCACGACACCGAAGCCACCGCCGCCGCGGCCGTCGTTCTCGCTACCTTCAACGTGCCGAATAACGACTCCCGAAGGCAGAGAATGATCATCTCCTTCATCTCCTTCACCGCCCGCATCCGCCTCCCCCTCCGAAACCAGATCCAAAAGGTCCAGGTCACTGGGGTCGCCCACCACACGGCCGTCATCCGCCACTGCCAGCTGTGGAACCACTGTCGTACCCCCGGGCCCCCGCCGCCGCATCGAGGCCCCGCCAACACCACCACCGCCGCCGCCGCCGCTATATACGCCTGTAGTGGTGGTTGCGTCGGCCGCGATGGCAGCCCCCGGTCCACCGTCAACGGCTCGACTGGTGTTTCTGCGGAAGGAGGCAGCGACGGGAATGCGTGACGGCGATGGCGCCTCCGGTGCTTCCCAGCCCCGTCCCAGCGCCTCCGACGCGTCCGACCAGCCTGCAAGCAGTCCAGTGGCGGGATAGGACGACAGGACGAGTCCTGAAGAGAGTGGGAAGGGAAAGAAAGGTGGCGGCGGCGGCAGGCAGCGAGACGGGAGCAGGGGGGCGCGGACGGCACCAGCTGCAACTGGGAGAGAGGGGTCATCCTGCTTCCTAGCCTAACATTATATATGTATAGATATATATACATATATACAGCTCGACATGTCGCCTTCCTCACCGCCGTGCTTTCCTCCTACACACCTTCCACGCTCGGCGCGCCGTCATTCAAATCCTCGTCGTCCGACGTCACCACCAAATTGCCGTACCGCCCTGTTCCGTCGCCGCCCGCCGCTGCCCCCGCCGCTGCCACTACTGCCACCGTCGCCGCAGCATCATGACCGCCGGTGTCTCCATTCGCCCTGTCGGCAACGTCACCGCAGCCTTGCAGTAGTGCGGAAGCCTCACCCGCCTCCCCAGGTGGGAGCCGCCGCCGTCGGCTGATACTGCCGCCGCGCGGGTACCTGGCCGCTCCGCTCACGTTCCTCGACAGCGCCGCCACCTCTTCAGGATCCAATATGAGATCCAGATCGTCTTGTTCAACCGCTGCCTGTCGTACCCTGCTGTACAGCCTCCGAGCCTGCGACATGCGATGCATTAGCGAGAGGAGAAGTTGAGAAATCGGGAGAGGATGGGGGAAGGGGGAAGAGTTGGCGGCTGTGAGAATCAGGCAGGGCTGTATGGCAGAGCCGTTAGGGATGGAGAGCGGTGACGGTTGGGCCGGGACCGGTGGGGTACAACGGCCCGGTGGGGTGAGGCGGGGCGGGGTGTGCAGGCACTAGTGAGAGCTCCGGGCATGCGCTGGCCGGAGAATGGAGCCCAAGAGTGTATCCTCGCGTCTTCGCCACAGTAAAGGGTGGCCGCAACCTTGGCCTTACCTGCATGCCCTTCCAGGCCGCCTGGATGCGAGCCGCCGCCAGTTCGTGCCGTACATCGTAAGACATACCCGGCGCTGCCGTTGCACTGGACCGAGGTGGGTCCCACAGGGCGTCGGCGGCAGCGTCGGCGGCAGTAGCATGGCTCCGGGCCGCTATGAGGCGCCCATCCGGCGCGGCTGCTGCCACGGGCGTAGCCACGGAGACCGCGGCATCACCCGCCGGCGGCACCTGCTGATCCTGCCGCTGCTGACGCTTAACCGCCGACAGATGCTTTCGTACCAGGTAGCCGCGGTGAGCGGCCTGGATCCGAATTGCGGCGCGCTCGTGTTCACTGCCGTACGGTCCATATTGCGATGTCGCTGCTGCGGCTGTCCGGAGCCCGTGCGCCATGGTGTGGCGAGACGGCGGCGGCGGCGGCGGTGTCGGCTCCGGAACCGATGCTGGTGCCGCAACGCCGGCAGCTTTGAGTCGGCGACGGGCACGGTGGCCCCGGAACGCCGCCTGAATTCGAGTCGCCGCGGAATCCGGGTCCAGCCCCGAACCTGGTTTCGGAGCTGGCTGATGATCCTGATGCTGTGTCGCTGGCAGTGTCGAGGCGGGCCGCAACGCCCCATTTATGGTGTTGTTAGGTGTGACGGAGGCAGTCGCACCTGCATTGGCCTGCTTGTCGAGTGCGGTAACGGTGGTGGCGGCGGCGGCGGCTGTGCCACCGCCGGTCCCGTCTTTGTGCGGCAGTCCGGAGCGCATGGCGGCCAAGTAGGCCTGCACCACCTGGTGCTGCGAGGGCTGCACAAGAGGGAGGCCGTGCCGGCGGAAAAGATGTAGGGGTAACAAGGTGTACTTTTGGGTGGATTGGTTGGGGGATTGGGGGTTGAGGTATGCAAAAGCAATTCACCAACTGCCGACGTCCGATTCACCGGGTGCCGTCATTGTGGTGTGCGCGGGGAGTTGGTGGGGAGGAAGAGAGCCGAGGTAGGCGATACGAGAAGGCGTTAGCACGCATGCTGCGGGGAGGATGTAAACACACAGCTGCCCCCAAAAGCGCCCCACGCCTGCTTTCCCTTCCGCCTCTTTTCACCCCCGACGAGTACCTCACCTCCTCCTCCTCCCCCTCTCTCCCGTCCTCATCCCCGCTGCTTTCCCCGAACCGCTCCCGGTACAGCTGCCGCAGCGTCTTGGGTCCGGCACCGCCGCCCAGGCCGGGCTTGTCCGCTGCCTTGGCGGCGCCGCGCCGCAGCCCGCCGACACCGACACCGCCGCCGCCGCGTCTCGCCTTCCTCCCCGCCTTCTCCCCCACGGCTTCCTCTACCTTGGCCGCCGTGTCACTGTACCGGTTCAGCAAGCCCACCAGCTTCGACAGCCGGGTCGCCTGATGTGAAAGGACCAGGATGAGGATGAGGATGTGGATGTGGATGTGTTACATGCAAGGGACCCAACAGCGACAGCAACAGCGGCAACAGCAACAGCAAGGGTGTCAGGGGCCGCTGACCGGCACCTCAAGTAAACACACATGGGTGGCTTGGGGAGTGTTGTGCACCTTCCAGCCGAACCTTCAAAACTAAGTTCCATTGTAAGCTCCTGCCTACATTCACTCGTAGATTCATTCGTCCAGTCCTTAGTGCAACACCGGTAATAGCCCGTTTGCTTAGAGTGACCAAACACGATAACTGCAGAGCAGAGCAACAATTCAATGATCATGGGGAAGTAGGGACTCCCAAGCTGGATGAGACACCCGATGGAGGCAGGGAGGGAACAGGGGAGGGGGGGAAGGATGGGCAGGGAGCGGGAGAAGGAGAGAAGAGGAGGCGGGAGAGGGAAAGAGGGAGAGGGAGGCCCCCGTTCAGCTGCTGTTCAGCAGTTGCGCGTAGATAGCACATACCTCTTCACGGTCCTTGGTGGACCGAACGGCCGCTTGAAGCACCTCAGCGGCAGTGCGGCCGGCGGCGTCCCTGACCCGCGGGTCGGCCCCGTAGCGCAACAACACCCGCAGCAGCGGCCGGGACTGTGCCTCTGCTGCGAGATGAAGCGGGGTCATCCCCCTTCCTCCTCCTACTCCTCCTCCTTCGGTGGGTGTTGTACGGCGGCCCTCCGGTGCGTTGACGTCGGCACCAGCACGTAGCAGCTGCTCCACGACCCATGCCAATGCCCTGAGATGGGAACGCATGAAGTAAACAGGTAAAGTATAAACGCAAAATTACCACACAGGGTGAACAGAGAACACAAAATACGAAACTTATCAGACGAGGCCATCAGTGCAGTGCACATAACGCCCACAACAGTGCTCTTGCTTCCGGGACCCCCAGTCCTCCCCCCACTCGTCCCCCGCCTTCCCACACGGAATGCTGCTTGGGCCTCGACACAGCCAGCTTGGTGTGGTTGATGCGGTTGGCCTCGTGCAGCCGCGTCGTCGCCGCGGCCTCCGCCAGGACGATATGCAGCGGCCGACGGCCCATGTCGTCGGCGGCGTTGGGGTCGGCGCCCTCCCTCAGGAGCACCGTCACACAACACCCCTCCATGCCAGGCCCGTGCAAGTGCGGACGAGAGCAGGCCACGTGTAGTGCCGTACGACCACGTGCGTCACGTGCATCGACGTGCAGGCCGCGGCTGCGCCCGGCGCTGCTGGCGACGGCATCCTCCGCCGCCGCTGTTGCTGCTGCTGCTGCTGCACGGGCGACCCCTCGACGACTGGCGCCTTTGTCGTCGTCGTCGTCGTCGTTCTCACCATCTTCCTGGTACGGCGGCAGGTGCTCCCGCGAAAGCGACAGCAACAGCTGGAGCAGCTCCCTGAGGCTGGTGGTGCCGGCGCCGGCGGCAGCGGCAGCGGTTATGCCACCGTGACGGTTGGCAGTTGGTAACGGTTGTTGCCTCACCCGGCAGGGGCTCCGGTGCCCAGAGGGGCTTCGAGTCCTCCTTGGCGGCGATTGCTGATGCTCTCGACAGACGTTGTAAATGATGGCCTGTTCGCCAGAGAAGGGGAAGAACGGAGGGCAAAGGTCTGGAAGGGGAGGTTGGAGGAGGAGAGCGACGGTGTTTTGCAGCCAGAAGGCCGTTCGCCGTCCCCAGCATTGCAGCCAGTCAGCGGACACGACACATTCTTCCCAAGTACACGACACCTCCTGTCTTCTCTACCACGCCTCGTGCAGGAGCTGCTACCCTCCCCTGCACCCCCTACACGAGCACACTTCGTGCACTACCCCTTCCCGCCGTTTCCTCCTCGCGGCTCGGATGATTGATTAAGGCACGCACCCACACCCACACCCACACCCGGAAACCTCCCGCCTTCACTCACTACACCCACATACCTACATACCTACACACGCACCTTATGCAGCAATGTCTCCCCGGTGTTGGCCTCCCGCACATCCACACGGGCCCCCGCGGAGAGGAGTACCTCGCAACGCAAGTCGCCCTCGGGAAGCCAGCAGCCTGGGAGGGCCGGAGACAGGGCCCCGCCAACAACCGCACCGGAACCACAAGCAGCAGGTCCAGCCGGGGTAGCAGCAGCGGGGGCCCAGCATTGAGGCGGTAAAGGGCCCAAGGAAAGGCGGGGGGGAAACAGGGGAGGGAACCGGGGTGGGACGCGGCGCGTAGGAACACACAGCGAGGGGAGGCAATAACGACCAGAGCATTGGGGAGGAAGGGCCAGCGGGTGGGTTGGGGTTTGGGGAGAGAGGGAGAGATGCTGCACACGCGCACGCACCCCGCACGCGCGCGCGGTATGCTTACACGTCCGCGTTGTCGCGAGTCAACCGTACACGTGCTGCAACCTTAGAACACGGAGCACTGCTCACAAGAACACCTTGTTAAACATTGTCAGCAACAATGTTGAATGATTGGTGTACGATATGACAAGACCACTCATAATTCGATACATGCACACGCCGCGTCTACCAGGGTATGGTAGGCACGCAGCCAGTCAACCGTATATCACCCCGGCATGCCCCCCACCTGGACCCCTCCTGCACCGGCCCCTTCCCCACCCGCCGCGAAGACGCGCATCAGGGGGGTGACCCCCCAGCAGTCCGCCGCATTCGGGTCGGCACCCGCACTCAACAACAGCTCCAACACCGCCACTGCACTGCGTCCCTGACGACACTGAGCAGCGCGGTGGAGGGGGGTCTCCCCCGCCCGGTTACGGCAGTTGACCAAAGCCATAGCAGCAGCAGCAGTAGCAGCAGCCGACTCCACAGCTTTCTTCGCCGCGTCCTCCCTGGTCTTGATCAGCAGCTCCGCCACCCGCAGCGCGTCCCCCCGCCCAGCAGCCCAATGGAGCTCGCTGCTGCCGCGGGGCCCCTCCGACGACACTGCCCCCGCCAGGCGCTCCGCATCCGCCTTGGAGTAGGCGTTATTACAACCCATGGGTCGCGATTTCGAGGGCGGCACCTCGTACGGTGGCGGAAACACCGTTTCGAAAGGCGGCCGCCGGCCTGCGCTGCAGACACGGCACATCCTCATCGCCCGGGGCGCCGGCAATGGGGGAGGGTAAGACTTTATTATATACTATCATATGTTAGATAATGCTGATCTAGCTGGCGAATGGGCGAATAGGGAGGAGGTATGGGTCCGACATCCAGGAGTCGAGTCCAACTGGGGACCCAGATCACCCAGAAAGCCTTTCCCCCCACCCTATTACGTTGCCCACCCCGTCATCAGCCACCCACGCACCCGTGTACACCAGCTCCCCGTTCTGGAACTGGTAGTTATGCTGCCGCTGCCGCTGCTGCTGCTGCTGCTGCCGACTGCCGCGGGAGTGTGGACGGTGTTTCTGCCCGGATGAGGGCGAGGTAGGAGGACAGCGGGAGAGCGGTGGAGAGCGAGTTGCAGCGGCGCCAGGGGAGGTGCTGCGCGGCCGCCTAACGCCACCGTTGCCGCCACCGTTGCTGCCTGCGCCTGCGCCTCGCCCTCCCGGCGGTATCCATCGGCCGTCCAGATAGCTTAGCACCTCACGTACACTGTGTGCGTGTTTGTGCGTTTGTGCGTTTGTGTGTATGTGTGTGTGCATGTGTGTATGTGTGTGTGCATGTTGAGGGGGGGAATGGGCAGCGGGTTGTAGCTTCCGTTAGGGGCCGTTGCAGGTGCAGTCGTGGTAGCGGGGGCCTTTCCTTCAATGGTTCGAGCAAGGGGGACATAGGGGGGGATGGGTGAAAGCGAGAGGGGGGTCTATTCATTGCGCTGCCACGGCAGAGGAGGACCTCGCGGGGCCCCGAACTTGCCAATATGAAATCCTCCTCTTGAATCCCTTGTTGGTTGGGCTCCCCGGCTCCTTCGTATCATGCACCACCTCAACCCGAAGGTGTACATAGTTACAGGTCAGGAGGACATAGACATAGAACCCCCCCATATGTCACTGCTAGTGTCGACTTGTCAACACCCCTACACTTCCTGCCACCACTACACCCCGCCCAAATGGCAATGCTCTTAACATCCCCCATACTCTTCTCATCCCGCCACACTCATACAGTCATACACACACATACATACACACACACCTGCGCTGCAGCTCCGGATCACCCCACTGCCCCTCCAGCTCAGTCCCCACTCGCACCATGCCGTGGGCACGAGTGGCGCTCGTAGACCGACCCACCCACGGCACCTTCGGAACCGCGAGCCACACGCCAGCCGCCGCCTCCGGCCCCTGCTTCGCCGCCGCCGCAGCTGTCACCGCCGCCGCTGCCGCCCTGGCGGCGATGGCCCGCCGCAGGTCGCTGTCGGCGCCGATGCCGCGCACACGCGCCTCTGGCGGCGCCAGCCGCTGCCCTCGACGCGGCGTTGTCGTCACAGCCGCCGCCGTCATGGCCTGGGCTGCCACCGGCTCCTGCGGCGGCAGCCCTACTACTGGCTGCTGCTGCTGCTGCTGCTGCTGCTGCTGCCAACCGCTGTCGCTTCTATGTCCGCTGTCGGCCAGGGAATAGGAACCGATGCCTATATTCGCAAACTGGACAATGCGGGCCGGAGGGACCCCGGGAGGTGCGGGTGATGGCAGTGGAGGCGCGCTGAAGGGCCGATCCCGACCTCCCACTGGGGTGTCAGGACCGGCAGGAGGGGGAGGAGGGAGTGGGGCCGGGCTGGGGAGGAGCTGGGCGGGGGAGTGGGAGGCGGGAGAGGGACCCGGGGAGGAGCCATCTGCGAATCTCACTAAGGTCTGGCGCGGGTGCTGGGTGGCGGGAGGGGAGGAGGAGGCGGGGCGCGGCCGGGCGGGAGGGGAGGAGGCAGCCTGTGGACAGCAGCAGGAGAAGGGGGTGCACTGCGGTCGATGACAATGCTGCCGCTGCCATTGCCATTTTGGTCGGGGCATTACAACCATTACCGTTACCATGGCCAGCAATAGTAGTGTAATAGTTGCTACTGCCGCCGGCTTGCGGGGTGAGTCGAGGCGAGAGGGCGCGACTTGGAGGCCACCATAGCGGGAAACGCTGCTTGTCCCGGCGGGAAACAAGCAAGCAAGAGTTTCAGTTTGCAAGCCATTATAGTACAACTAAGGCGCAAAAAAATGCCATCTAATATCTCAGTTTAGTTTCTAAAGTTTCTCAAATAAGTTTAAAAGTTTAGATTTCGATGACTTCCAACCCTAATTATAGAACATCCAGAAGCCGCTTCCCCGCTGCATCCATTGCGGATATCTCCACCCCGAGGCCCCCAACCCACCGCACGCCCACCATCTCCACCACCACCACCTCCACCTACCCGCACCACCAGCCGCGGTGCCTTGGGTGTCGCCACACTGCGTGCCGCCACGAGGTCGGCAGTCACCGGGAGGCCCATCTGGCGCCGCAGCTCGATCTGTGTGAGGAGCCGGAGGGGCGCCGGAAGCCGAATGTCATGAACAGGTGTGTGGAGTCTGTCTGTCTGTCTGTCTGTCTGTCTGTCTGTCTGTCTCTCTCTCTCTCTCTCTCTCTCCCTCTCTCTCTCTCACACACACACATTCTCACACATACACACCCGTAGCTCCTCTCCCCCACCCGTCATGCACACCTCATGCACCGCTGCCCTGTGGTTGGTCAACAGGGAAGTCGGTGGGTAAAATGGCAGCGCCGACTCCACCTGGGAGGCGGCCGCTGCTGCCGCAGCTTTTGCCATCGCTGACGGCGGGATGCCGTACATGTGCCGTACGGCATCTTGTGCCAGCTTACTCTTTAGGGTGTGATGCACGGGTGTGGAGGACCCACGGGCCAGCACCTGCGCGTCCAAAGGTGTAGGGGAGTCCAGGGTTTACAGCAAGAAGGCGCCGTACCGTACGGGCATGCCAAGGCAGCGCTTGCCTTTCCGGACCTTCCGGCACCCACTACCATCCAGGACACGACCACTACGCCATCCAGGTGCCATTTGCACACCCGGGATCGAGCCTTACCGACTGCAAACTGGCGCGTCGCATCTCGCGCTGTCGGCTAATTACGCAGTAACAACTTTTAGAGAATATCGTATTATTATTATTATTTATTTAATAATGATCATTACATTTTTAATTATTTTTTAATATTTATTATTATTACTATTGTTATTATTATTATTACTATTGAACGCTCGGGGAATGAAGACGTGCATCGCTCTACCCCCCCCCCCATTAGCTTCCCACCACCTGCGCACCACCCACCAGTGCGACGGCCTCCTTGTCGGCGGTCCGCCAGGGGTCGGGTCCCGGGAGAGGGGGGTGCGCCGCGTGGGACCCGGGATGACGGATCCCACCGCCGGGAGCTAGCCCGACCAGCCGCTGCAACACACCACCCGCAGGGCGGCGGCGGCGGCCGCGGCGGCTACTACAGCCGCCACCGCCGGCATCACGCCCACCGCAATTGTCGTTGTCGCTGCTGCCATCGCCGTCGGCATCGTCGTACACCCAAGGGTCCTCGCCCTCAGCTTCCCGTCTGTCCGCCTCCGCCAGCAAGGCGCGCGCCTCTGCGCTGAGGCCCGGACGCCACACAGAGCTCATCCCGCCGCCGCCAGCCTCGGGCCCCGCTACCGCTACTGCTGCCGCACGTCGCAACGCCTGCTGCAGCGGCACCTGCGGAACCGTTTCGGAGCGATAGGATCGTGTACAGAATAATACAAAATCGCGCTTCGGATCTAAGACCCTGCATGTGGGGCTATGTGACCTCCTTAGGGCGGCTCCTCCTTCTCCGCCTCCTCCTCCTCACCTTCCCTTTCCCCCTCCGTCGGCACAACACCCCCAGAATACTTGTTAACAGACCAAGCATGTATGGCCATGCAGGAGCTTATGTACGATGTACCATGCCGTACCTTGGCGAGCTCGTCCACGGCCTCGCGCTGCCCCGACGACGCCATCTCCTCCCGCAGCCGCCGCCCCTGCGCCTCCACAACGGAAAGACGCTCCTGGGGAAGCATTGGCGGCGGCGGCGGCAGCGCCGCCGCCGGCGAAGTCGCAGCTACCGTCGCCGCCGCCGCCGCCGCGGCAGCTTGGCGGGCCTGGTCGTACCGGGACAGGCCGCCCAGGCCCTCCAGCCTGAGGACCTTTAATCGCCTGCCCCGAAGGAGGTCGCATAGACATACACACATACGTACATACACACGGGGGAGGGCGCTTCGGCGGCCGTTCCCCTTAGGGTACGCTTAGCTGCCCCTCGCTAGTCGGGCCCGGATCGATACGCAATACATACATACATACATACATACATACATACATACATACATACATACATACATACATACATACATACATACATACATACATACATACATACAGTCAACCCACCTGGCGACGTCGTCATGTGCCGCAACCAGCTGTGCCATTCGCCGAAGCGCGCCCACCGCTTCGGCAGGACCGCGGGCCACATATCCCCCACCCGTTCCTCCTCCAGCACCAATATGGGAACCAGCACCAGCATCAGCAGCACCAGTACCAGCAGCGCCAGCAGTACCTCTACCAGCCCACCGACCGCCGTCACCGCCGCCGCCAGCTCCACTGCGCTGATCTGTCGGTGGCGATGAATCATCCGACGACCTCGGAAAGGTCTTGCGGTCCGCTGGAGCCGCTGCTGGAGCCGCTGCTGCTGCTGCTGCTGTCGCTGCCGCTGTCGCTGCCGCTGTCGCTGCCGCTGCACGCAGCGCGCCCCTTAGGATCTGTTCCCGACCCGATAGCGTCACACCGTGCGGACCCCTCCGCACATCATCGGTGGTGGCGCTTACGGCGCTCGCTGTCCGCCGGCGTGGCAGCGGGCGGCTCCAGGCAGCGGCGCCACCCCCTAAGGGCCCCAGCGGCTGCTCCAACAGCTCCCGCGGCGGCGGCAGCACGACATCGCCGTACAGGATGCGGTCCTGGAGCGTGCGCAGCTGCTCAACAGCCTGTTGTGGAAGACCGATGCGGCCGCGTGCGTGCGTGGGAGTGGGTGGGGGACCGGGGTTTGGGTGCGGGGTGGGTGGGGAAGGTGAGCCACAAGAGTGAACCATTCCCCGGGTCGAAGTCGAAGTCGAAGTCCGTGTCAGGGTGGAACCGACGCAAACCAACCCTGCTAAGTGTACATACATACAGACGAAAACGGCATAGTGGCGTTGCAGCCTTACAAGGACAGACACACACACCATTTTTTAATGAAACTTTAATCTGGAGCTATTATTTTGCACCTCATTAGCGATCTCTTCCTTGCACCATTTCTTTGCCTCAATATTTAAGTTCTCTTCATTCCTTCAAACCCAAGCACCTGCCCCTCGCGCCATTACCCGCCTCGCGCAGGGCCTTCCGTCGCTTCAGGTCCATGAGGCCGAGCACCTGACGGAGCTCAGACGCCACATCGCCACTGCCCCCGCCGCCGCCGCCACCGCCGCCGCCGCTGCCGTACATCAGCAGTAGGTACCCGTCGATGGCGTTCTCCTGGAGCCTCTCCGCCAGGTTGACACCGAGGTCGGCGCCGCCTCGTTCCCGCGGCTGCCTAGCCCAGTGCGCCACCTCGGCGGGTGACCAGGTCTCTGGGGGGCGCCGCAGCACCTCCACCCACTCATGGTCATCCTGTTGGGCGGAGGGAGGAAGATGTGCGGATGCCCGGGTGCGGATGCGGGCGGTGGTGGTGGTGGTGGTGGTCTTTGTGTCATAAGTCGGGTAGTCGGGAGGTGTAAATAGATACAGGAATGGCACAGGAGGCACAAATGGTTTCGAAAGTGATCACAGCAAGGCGGTTACAGCGTAGGCAGAAATGGGTCAGGGGTGGGAAGGGGATGTTGGGTGGGACCGGGCGGTTGGGAAATTGGGATGGTGAGGTCTTGGAGGGGAAGGGATGCCGCGGGTGGACGAACGATGAACTCAGCTGGTTGCTATTTTGCGGTTGGCGATTGCAGTCGCAGTTGGCGGTATGTATGTCGTTAGAAAGGGGATATTCCAGCGGAGCGGACAGGGTCAACAGAGTGGCCGTTGGCGCGGGTGAGGCCCAGGGCCCGATGACCGTAACTGTATGTGGGATGATAACCCGCATGGGTTTTGCGGCAACGGACATTGAGTACCGTACCGTACGTGTGGGTTGGTGTTGGCATGCGGTGAGAGCGTGAACACGGAGGACGAGGTAACAGGGCCTTGGTGGACGGGCGGGGAAATGCGAGAGGGGCTTGAGCCAAATCGTGAGAGGAGATGCGGAATATTGGTTGGGAGGCCAGGGTATTATTGTCTTTGTGGGCCATGTACGTGCCAGGCCGTGACGTGGGTTGGGGAGTTGGGCGGGGGAAATGGCGGAGAGAAAAGAACAGGGTCTGACAAGTTTGCGCTTGTGGGCATAACATTTGTGCATCATGAAGACCCCTTTTATCAAAGCCAGGAATGTGTTGCCACGCTTGTGAAGGGTTGTCAGGCATAGAGGTTTTTCATCTTGCGCTGACGGGCAAGCCGACCTTGTAAGTGACGCACCCGTCCAGCGGCAGCTGGGTCGCTGATAACCCTTTTCCTGGCCGTGTGGTCCAACCCTAAGCCACTCACGCATCGAATCGCACGCTACCGAGCTTGCTTGGGTTTATTTTGATGTAAGTGGATCTGTACCATGTGGCTAGGCGGGAGATAATGTTTCAGGCTCCAAGCCTAATCGCCGAATGCTTATCCGCACCTTGGGGGACGGGTTCGCCGTTGCTCGACTCCACTCAAATTTGACCTCATACTCTGGTGCTACCGTACGACGGCTTACATTGAACTCCATCTGGCGCTGCCAAAGCTATGGGCTTTTTAGTTCGTCGACCGTTGACAGATAACACTCTAGTTGACCATCACAACATACTACAAGACAAGACACGCATGATTTCCCCTCTTTTCAGTTGATAGAACTCTCCATTCAGACACGTAAATCCATGCATTCGTTGACGTGGAGTGAAACTCTCGCTGTTTCAGTTTCGGAGCGCTCCTGCAAGTGATTCTATTGGCGAAGCAATTTCAAGAAGCAAGTTCATATGCTTTCGGGCGCAAGGTCTAAAGACTGTACCCACAGGGTTGCAACATCCACAACCACAAACGGCCTTCAACTCCTGAATTTTGGCTTTAGCCTCTCAAGGCGCATGCATCAAATGCTGGTGAGCTACTTTAATTAGACTAAATTACAGCGACTCCTTGGAGCCTGGACAGGAGCTGCGTGCACGATTTGCTCACGATGTGCTTTCGTGCGGCCCTCTGCGCAGGGCGCCCGGAGCTCCATGCGACCCCTATTCGGTCAACGTAGCGCTGCTAGGGCCGTGCATACAAATGCTGGCCCGGGAGCTGACTTCCGGTGGGTCTAGAAAGCTCCACCACACGTCAGGCACGGCGAGTCAGGTCGCCACATCCCCTCGCAGGACTCCCTTCATGTTAGCAACGCCTTACACCGCCGCTTGAACATTCTACTGTGCAATAACGCACGCGATCTCCAACTCCCAGGCGCCTTTGCTGCGAACTTTCCTCCATGACCCTTCCTGTCCTTGTCGCGAGTCTGCTTCCCCATGCATCCCCATGCCCCGCCCAACTGCCGGCGGCACCACACCTGCTGCCCCTGCCATTGCCCCTGCCGCTGTCTCTGCACCCATACCACGCCCACTTCCGCTTCTCCCAGGGGATTTCGGCTCGGCTCTGGATATGCGCTGTGCTATCTTGTCGCGTTGCTGGTCCTGCTAGCCGTGTAAGTGGGGCCTCCCTCCCCCACCGTTCCCCACCTTTCCCTCTTTCCCACGGCGTGATACGTTTGCCCCCCTTCCCTACTGGACAACACGGCACATGCAGAGACGGGGACCCATGCAGGTCCGCCTGCTAAACCTTCGCAGCTCTCTTCCCTCCGAAACGCCGCATTCCACAATCACCAGAAGAAAACCGCCGTGGTCTTGCGCATCGCACTACCATTACCACCAAGATCCATTCCATTCAACCCCCCTCCATATTGCCGCCACCTCAATGCGACTCAACCGCCCGCGGCTGAACGTCATGCCCAAAAATCCTAAGCAGGCCCCTGGCTCGTCGCACGCTGCTGGGCGCGGGTGTTGCCACCACACTGGTTTCGGTGCCAATGGGACCCTCCGCCGCGGAGAGCTCCGGAGGACCCGGCAGCGCCCCAGCGGGAGGCGTGGCTGTCGACATTGAGCATCGGCAAGGCGAGGTGTGTGCATGTGCTTGTAGTGAGTGGCACACGTGCGACGAGTGGGTGGGTTTTGGGAAGTGCAAAGCGGGCGATGGGGGGTTCAGGAGCGGAGTCTCAGGTTTTTGTCAGGGCTGTCGGTCGGAGTCTTATTGGGCGCGACCTGCCTCGCCTCTCTTGCCTGCCTGTATTGTCCTCTACACAAAACCTTGAAGCCGCCCTGACTTTTTTTCTATGTAAAAAACCACCGCCACCATCAGAACCATCCATCCTTTTCGTTTTACCTAGAAAGCAGAAACACCCTTCATCTCTGCACCCCGTCTCCCGCACCCGCTCTCCCTCCCCGCGATTGCTGCTGGAATGGCAGGTTCGTTTGAGCGAAGAAGAGTGGCGAACCCGCCTGAGTCCTGAGCAGTACCGGGTGTTGCGGCAAGAGGCAACGGAGCGAAGATGGACCAGGTACAAGTGTACGACAGAGGGTGTACGGCATAGACGATGCTTCAAAAACGCCTTGACTTACCCATTTTGGCACGTGCCACCTTACCTCTGTTGATGATGGTGATGAGCTGGCCTGGCCCTGGTAAAGGTCGACGTTAAAAGACGCGTTGACGTGTTGGTTATCTTTGCTCGTTGGTTCGCGAAATGGACTGCCTTTGGTTGGTCATTCATAAGGGATAGCCCAAGAAGCCATTCACTCAGCCCAACATGCAACCGCATACGACCATACACAGGCCCAACCCTGCATGCAATCCCCTTTCCTTCTGCAGTCCGTTCAACTATGAGAAACGACCAGGTGTGTTCAAGTGCGCCGGCTGCGGTGCTCTGCTGTTTAACGCAAGTGCCAAGTTCGAGTCAGGGACCGGTTGGCCGTCATTCTTCCAGCCCTTACCAGGTACGGCACTGTGCCCCGCCGTACGCCGTTGTGCCCGCGGGCGGTAGGCCCGGCGCAAAGATGCGCCTCGGAGATATCTTTTCAGAAATTTGACCCGATATTGGACTTCAACTGCGGCCGCGAGAACATCAGGCCTTTGCTGTGCTGCTTAATCAATCCTGTAATCCGTCCTGGAGCTGTAGTAACGTAATTTTTACGTTCACTCCCCACCACCATTGTAACCCCCTCTACCATTATAAACCGCGTAGGAGCTGTCACAGAGGTGCCCGATTACTCCATCATATTTGCGCCTCGAACGGAGGTCCGCTGCCGCCGCTGCCAGGGCCATCTGGGTCATGTCTTTAACGACGGTCCCGCGCCCACGGGGCTGCGATACTGCATGAACGGCCTGGCGCTGCAGTTCGAGCCCAGTGACGAGGCGCGAAAGGAGGCGTGATGATGCGATAGGAGTGGTGTAGTGGAGTGACGGGTGTTTGGAGCGCATGCAGAGTTGGAGCGAGAGCTTGATAGGGAGCATAACTGTATCTGGTGCTGGGGCCGGAGATTGGAGGGTGGCATGTAGCTTGTGGTCGTGATTAATAATTCATGGTTCTGGTTAGTGGTTGGTAAGCGGGAGGGAGAGAAAGAGAGATTAAATGAGTCGCAGTTGGCTGCACAGTCTCAGACCGGCATCAAGGTGCAGAGAGGCGTAGGGACAGGACGCAGAGGGGAAGAGGACAGAGCTGGCTGACACCGTGCACGTACAGTATTGAAGCTGTACGGGTTCGATACTGTACGTTATTATCATAATAAGACGTGTCACTCACAGGTCGATGCAGGATTTGCTGATCCACCACATTGCGTCGGTAGGTTGGGCCGTTTAGGGAAGGGTGTTGGCAGCGAAGATAGATACTGGGGGGATTTCTGCTTCACTGATGGACTCCGTTGCCGTGCATGTCGGCGACGATAGCGGCCCTAGCAGCTCGGACAGCTGCAACAACACGCGGTGATTTACGGCCCTCTTTGCTTGGCGAGACTTTAGTAGCTGTAATACTAGCGGTAGCAGCAGCAGAAGCTGCACCACCACGCATCGGCGGCAGCAGCGACCGGCAGAACGGGCTTCGTATTGCATGAAGATTAAAGCAGTCAACTTTCCCCGGCTCGCCCGGCGTCGGCCGACATTTCACGTCAAACAACCCCGCGACTAGATATGCATGCACATGATTACGACAATCATGCTGCCATTTACTATTGCACAAACAGGAAATGGTTCTCTAATCACGCCTGGTGTTCCGAACGAACAACCGAACGAACAACCGGCCAAACTGGTTCAGAACACGGGAGGAGAACGGCGGAACAAAGCACCCTTCTTATGCGATAATATTGATGCTGGTGCTATACGAGGGAACCGAAGTCGACGAATAGAAACGAGAGCAGAGCAAAGCAACAGAGGTAAGGAAAGTGGTACCCAATATGATACCCCCCAGTACCCCCAGTGTGGGAAACCTCCACAACATCTGGTGCAACACCCGCAGCTGTATGTGGCCTTCCAACGTAGACTCTTCCTCCCTTTCCCGTACTTCCCTAAAACCTTCCACGATGCGCCCTTTCCAGTTTCAATACCCCAACTGAGACAGCGCACCACCCTCTTCCCCTGCTTCGCCTCCTTCCGCTCAGCTGCTTCGTCCTCCGCAAACCCACACACGCCACTCCCGCCTAGCCTTTTACCGTCTGCCTGCTTCTCTGCCCACATACTCGCCATTGCCGGGCCTAGCTGCAGCTGGCCAGGCAGCTAAAATGCACAAACATCTTACCTTACTCCTCAAAGCCATCCCTACCCTCAAACCACGCCTCCGCGCGACATCTGAGCAGGAGTCCTCCTAGCCATGGATGCTGGCAGTGCGGGTAATTACCTTTCTGACACATATACTTACATACGTACACACACCATGCACACAAGAAGAAAGCTAACCTGCCGACAGCGGGATGGATAGTCCGGACCTCCACAGTCCATCCATTCACCAAGATGGAATACACTGCCCAGGTAATGCCGGAGTGGACTTCCATGCGGCTCTGTTAACCCCTGCCCAAACAATGCAAGGTCTCCGCCACCCCATATTCCCCATCAGTCAGACCCTCCACACGCCGACACGTGTCGAGGGCAGTCTTATTGGCAACCCGTGGAGACCAACCGCAAGCAAGTACATACCTACATACATACGTACAAGTACGCATGTTACTGAATTGTTCCGCGGGGCGATCTCGCTGCCGCAGTCAAGTGAAGGAAAGCAGGACAAGTGAGAAGGAAGATGCGACCGCAAGGCGGGCAAGGCAAGTTTTCCCGAACGACCAAAATCCGCAAATGGTTCCCCATACGCGACATGGCGCACTTGCCACATTACCAACAAGGCTCATCACGCATCACGACCACCACAACTGCAACAGGACTATCGCCACTGCACACCACGGCCATCCCCCATTTCCCTTTCCCCTCCTCTTCCCCCCTCCCCACACACACACATCACCAACGTCACCGCCACAAGTCCCCGATATGGGTTTTTTGAGTATCTTAGCTATCATCCCCTGGACGACGCGTTCCCGTTAGCAGTTATTTGGTTCCCCCGTTATTTGATTCCCAGGAGTTTTCGTAAGCGGTTGACTGAATTATAGTCAAGGACAAAAAATAAATGTTACCTAGTAAATGAAATGCGATGTATTCGTGTTTGCCTGTTTGGAATACCGCCATCTAAATGTATATCTTACCTTCAAGAAGGTAACGCCTGCACTAATCATCATGAAATTTGGAATCTAAAAAACTCCAGACAGAAAATTCTAGTAGCCCTCCCACCCGCCCAAGCATCGCATGCCTGCAGCCAAGCCATCACTAGCCGTACGTTCTCACTCCAAGGCCTTGGCTAATATTGCCCCCAGCCTGGCCTTTAATGGACCGCTAGTGTGAAACCTTTCAACCAGCCGACCCATCAACCCCAACAGGTTCACAGCGACCACCTGGAGGGCAAAAAACTGGGAACACATACATCTATACACACTTACAAACACAGTACGACCTAACACATTTCTGAATAGATTTTCTAGCATCTACACAACGCAAACACGCCGAGCACCTCCTCAAACACATCCCAACACACATCCGTGATCCACATACTTCTCGTCATAAACCTGCCTGTCATACACACACACACACATACTCACACAAAAACACACAAAAAAAAGAACACAAACACGCGCGCGCGCATCCGTTCCATTTCAACATCGTTCGCAAACTGCAAAGTTCCACCAGACGGCTTCCCACCATCCGTCAGAGCACCAGGTCCCAGACCACCACCATCCGTCAAACTACACCACGTTCAAAAACGCATCTTCAAACAGGTGGGATTCCCTACTGCCGCCCTACGCGCGCAGGCCAACCAAGTCGAGTCGAGTCAAGTCCATTCAGTACTAAAGCCCCATTCAGCGCCAAAAGGGTATTATTCAGGATTTTTTTCCAGATCCAGCGGTGTTGGAACCGGTGATACCATCGGATACCAAACAAAGCGAAACCGCTCCGAAATCAGGGGGGGAACTTCCAGTCGCTGGCAACACCATAAGCGACGAAAAATCCATGTCTACCTGCCCGGTGCCTTCCGGGTGCACACCTTCGCACACCACATCCCTTCCTATTCGATCCACATATTCGCTGCATATATCCGCTCTCCTGCGAATTATACATTTATGGCCTATCCTCCTCGGTAGTCCCATTGCCCCAACAACGTTGTACGCGGCCCCGCGCCGGTGGGTGGAAAGCACACATAGCGGGGCACACGACCCGCAATTGCAGCGCACTGCCAGAGAGGATTCGGGCATCCATCTAAATTATGTCCCCACCGCCGACGCCATGACCATCGCCATCACATCCAGGCCCCTTCCCCTCCGACGCCTCCTCCTCCAGCTCTCCCTCCCTAACCGCCACCTCGCTGCCGCCTGCCGTCGCGCCAACATCGCCGTCCCCAGACCCCTGAGGCAGGGCCCCCACCGCCCCCACCGGCGTCGATGACGACGTTACCGAATCATGCAGTACCCTGAAGCCGTCGTACATCCCTGCCGTCTCCGCCGCCGCAATCTTGCCGTCCAGCCGCGCCGTCAACTTTAGAAGTGCAGAACGGATACCCTTGAAGCCGGGACGCGCCTTGGGCTCGAAGCGTAGGCATGCCTGCCCCACCTTGACCAGGCTCTTGCTCACCCACGCCGGCCACTCCAACTTAAGGTTGCCCGTCTTGACGCCCAGAAGCACCTGCCCCGCCTGCAGACCGGCGTAGGGCCGCTCTCCGGTGCACATCTGCCATAAGAGCACCCCGAACGAGTATACGTCCTGCGAAAAGAACGGAAGAGGGGGAAGCGGAGGAGGTGGCGGATGTAAGGAGGTGTGGCCGACCGCGGTGCAACGAGCAGGCGAGAGAAGCTGCCCGGCGACTGGCGAGCGGACAAGTCGAACGGCACCAAATGACAAGCCAGCTCGGAAATTGATTGGAATGTTTAGCAGCAAGAGACTAATAATGAAGCAGGCTAACGGTGCTGGCGCTTCGTCCTGAGGGAGAGGGAAAAAAGGCGAGAAAAAAGAGACAAAAGACGCTGGCCTGGGCTCTCGGGCAATAAGGTGGCGGCAGGAGGGGGTGGAGGAGGCGTAAGGCCAGCCCATGACACAGATCAACATGAGCACTCGTACCCATCCTCGCGTCCGCAGCATCAGTTGCACCGGATAGCCACCACCCGGAGGTTGTTGGGGGTAGTTGGGGGTCGATCAGCTAGATTGCGAAACGAGTCCTAGCCGCCGAGTCCAAAGTCCAAAGAAGAAAGGCAAAACACGTCCCAAACACGTCCCACTCACCGAGGCCTTTCTGCACCGGCCCGCACACGACTCGGGCGCCATGTACACCAACGTGCCCCAATTCTCGTGGGAGATGGTCTGCTCCGAGGCCTCCAATGCCGTGGCGAGACCAAAGTCGGACACCTTGCACACGTAGCCCAGGGGGCTGCCGGCCTGTGTGGTGAGCAACACGTTGCCGGGCTTCAAGTCGCCTGTCGGGGTCGGGGTTGGGGTTGGGTAGTTGGGGTCGGACAGGGTATTCGATGACGGCGAAGGATGGTGGGTAGACCGGAGTGCTGATGAATGGCAGTCTAGGTGCTGTATGAGCAAGAGGGGAGAAAGAGAGAAAAGGACACTTTCACTTTCACAAGGGAACGTATCCATGAACGTAACGCCGCCGACCGACGTATATACATACATACATACATACATACATACATACATACACGTGGCGCTTCATATGGGACCTGCCGAAGCCTTGTATTTTCACTCTCGTCCTCCGACAATGTTGGCCCCTGCACTGAAGCACACTTACACACACATATATACACACAATACACAACGCACACTCACGTCACATACCCCGTCTGAACCCACGTTTCAACGAGTGTGCACATTACCGTGCTGCACCTCACTCACTGCGGTCCAACTGTTTACCAACCTAATCCACGCACCGTGTATAACATTCAGGGCGTGCATGTGCGCCATGCCCGCCACAATCTCCTGTAGGCAGCACAGCAGCGCCCGGGTGGCGGACAACATGGCCAGCGGACCCTTGTCAGGATGAGCCACGTAGTCCCCGGCGTTGATGCGCGGAAGCAGCGTGCCGCTGTCGCAGTACTCCTTTGGGGGGGGATGGAGGGAGGGAAGGAAGGGAAGAAGAGGCGGAGGGAAGATAGGAAGGTTAAGAAACTCGAGATCGGAGCCGATGGGTACGCAAGCACTACACAAGCAGCACCGCGGACATCCGGACAGGAATACATGACCCACGGGTCACTAGCCGTAGCAATAACACCCCAAAGTTCTCACCAACAGTTTTTCCTTCGTAGCATTATGGCATTACCCACCCAGACAGCTTCCCTCGCCCTCCTTCCATACCATGATGACCTTGGCAAGGAAGCGACCCGGCTGTGCGTCCATGTGGTACAGAATATCCTGGAAAGGAACTGGCTCCGCACGCTGTGAACCGCCGCCGCCGCCACTGGCCCTGCTGCCGCCCCCAACCCCGCCGCTACGGTTCATGTTCTCCGGAGCGCCGGCGGCGCCACTGCGACACTGCCCCACGGCGTCCGGGTTGAGCTGCGCACCATCCCTGGAAGCATTGTGCGGCGCTCGCAAGCCCAGGAGCACTGATGGGGGTACGACGTTGGCGCCGATGGCCGGTACCGTCCAGGCATGTACTGCGGGCTGATGAGTCTCTTGCACCGCCGCCATGTGTGACGTGCAAGCTGTCAACGAGTCCATTGGTGACAGGGGTGGAGGGCCCCCCAACGACAAGGGCGCGGCGGCCAGACCTGCGGCGGCGGGTTCGACAGCCTTTCCCGCTGCCGGATCATCCAGGGCCGCCCCCGCTGTCTGGGCAACACCGCTGGCCCCGCCGCCGCCACTGTCACCAGCAGTGCATTGCGCTGAACCGTCGGCGGTTCCGGAGCTTTCCAGTTCCCCAACTGTCCCAACCATTTGAGCACTTGCCCGGTGACCCAACGCCATCTTCTGCTCCCGCAGTAGCTGCTGCTGGTGCTCCTCAGTCATGAGGTTACGTTCTCCTGGCTGCCCAGCTTTATGGTCGCCATATGCGCTCAGGATACGCGCACTGCCGTCGCTGCCATTGGCGCCGCAGCTAATGTCGCCACCGCCAGTGCCGCCGCCGCCACGGCCCACGCCACACCTAGGTTCCTGTTCGCTCATGCCTGGGGACGACAGCGGCAGCCGCAGCACAGGGCCCTGCTGGCCAGCTCCCCCAGCATCACTCACCGCGCCGCCACCACCACACGGTTGCATCCACGACGGCTCGAGCCGTACTGACATAGCCTTGCTTGCCGTCGCGCTACCGACACCGCTCCGAGACGAACCACTGCACACGGGCGCCCACAGCTCGCTCTGCTCCGTCGCACACGGCGGCTCGCTGGCAGGACTGCCAACCTCGAACGGCCTCGACAGCCCGCAGGGATGCGTATTGAGGCCTGTTGAGGCCGCTAGCATACAACCCAGTGTGCGCTGCTGTACCCGCTTGAAGCCGTCAAGGGGCATCAGTCTTCCAGAGCCGCTACAGCCGCCTGCTGCTGCTGCTACTGCTGCTTGAAACCGCTGCTCCTGTGGATGCGTCACCGACACTCCCACGGGCTGCTGGCGCTCAACCAACGGCGGCGCGGCGAGGGTTGTGCTCAGATGCTCCTGATGCTCGGGGTTAGTGCTTTTCCGCACGAGTAGGGGTCCCACGGCGCCATCAATGGGTACCATCGGACCCACGGAACTCTGCTGAAGAGCGGATTGCTGATTGTTTCCGGGGTTGTTTCCGTGGAAGGGCGGCATGACACGGTACTCCGCTTCGTTCGTTGCAGTAGTTGTGGCGGTTGCGGCGGTTGCGCGGAACGTGTGGCTACCGATGCGAACAGGAAGTTCGCCACAGTTGGAGGTAGTCGTGCTGGCGGACGAAGCCGCTTGCGAGCCGGTCGTGGTGAGGAGTTGGGGAAGTGCAGGGGAAGGGCCGTATGCACCTGGGAGCAGCTGGCTGGGGATCAGGGCAACTGCTGCTGCGGCGGCGGTGTCGAGGGAAGCTTTATGTTGTTCGCCCCATTCACGGTACGTGTTGGGGGTGACTAGCGTAACATCCATGGCAAGGGTGCGCACAAGGTTGGGGTGCGACACAAGCTTAGATAGCAGAGCTTCCTTGGCGCGCTGCCAGAGCTGCTGGGGTGTATTGCAGATCATGAACTTTACGGCTACGCTGATAGGTGCGGGAAGGGTTGCTTCCTTGCTGCCGTCGCAGAGCTGTGTGACAGAAGCCCGGTACACGAGGCCCGTGGCGCCCTGCCCGACAAACTGCATCTCCCCAAGTTCCGCCTTCAGCTGCCCGTGCGACGTCGGGGGAATACTAGAGCGAGCTGTAGTCGGTGGTGCGGACTTGACGGACTCTGGGACCTCGGCGAGCGCCGCGGTACCGATGCATTCTTCCGTTGCCCGACTTGCCGCAACGGCGGAAACGGCTACGGATGTCTGGACACAGTAAGGACGTATCAAAGGGTAAGAAACATATGGCAGATTGCGGCATTTGGCAAGCTTCTATCCGTAACGGATCCAATTACCTGTCCTGCACGCAAAAGCAGTTCGCGATTGCCGAACGCAGGCCCAGCAGCAGCATGAAGTGTCCTTGGAATTTGCCCTGGTGACGACAAGGATGCACTTCCACCTACAGTGCTTAGATCCTTCTCGCCAGCTTTTTTAAGCTGTGCTTCTTGGACAGGAGCAGCCACCACATTAATAGTGTCATTACCAGAGACCGACCGGCTTACAGCTGCTATGAAGTCATCGTAAAGCTCGTGTTTGCGTACGTTAGTGCCATTGAATAATGGTATTGGTTTTGCGGCCTTAGCAGATGGCAACGGTGCCGGGGGATTCGGTGAACATTGCCCTTGCCGACCACCGAAACAGCCACAGAGGGACATCAGCATTGTAAGGTCTCATACATCAGCAAACTCCTATGCATGTCTCAAACCGCAACTCGGAGACACCAAAATAGCCTAAAGAGGTATTATAGTTCAGCATCGATCAGAACCATATTCCGATAAAAGCATATTTATATCCGTTTATCTCGCGTCCCTTTCGCGGCGATACGTCAGTTTACCAATAATATAAATTTGCTGTACGGCCTAAATACGAGATGTACATAGGAAGAAGACTAACAGCCAGCGCCAGGCATTTTTCTGGCGTAGTCATGGCTATCATGGTTTAGCTGAGCATTAGCGGATAAGAGTCGAACCATCTGCCAGCTGATGACTACAACATTTATAATATTGCCAAGCAACCAGATCTTCACAGCTTATTACGCACCATCAGCATCGTTTCACGTTTGTTTGTGTTTACCTCTATCAAAGCCACTTGCAGGGCATTCATGAAGTTTTCTTGCAACTTTTGTGGCTTTCAAAATCCGCTATCAAAATTCCGCTATCAAAACTTCATCAAGTTGACAACGATTATGTTGTTTTGGGCGGCAAGTTAGGGCCTTTTCTTTGCTGTTGTACACATTTTTAACAAAATGCAGAGGTCCAAGTCCGTTTCATCAGCCGAATCCGGTATATAGATGATCTCTGCCATTGCGTTTTTGTTCCTTGCCAAAGTTACACAGCTTATATGTGCTGTGAGGTACGGTACCTGTACATTAACAACGTTACTCGCGTTGCGTTAAGTAAATTGTGCGTGAATGTGATCAATGCAAAATGGTTGTGAAACTTAACAACATTTTTGTGTTATATGCATCGATGTGCAATTATAGAGGCCAATAACTGCTAGGGCCCCTAGGTGCTTCTACCCGCCCTAGGCAGGCAAGAGCTGATGTATAGATAATCTCAATACCTTACATGCATTTATTAGCATTGTCGCATGGTGCATGGCAGGGCGTGTACTCGTTATCCAGGGCTGGGAGTAGGACTACCACAGCCCCAAGTGCCCTAAATCTCCTAGCTTGGCAAAGATTCACCAAGGTGCTAGCCTTCGTTAAATTGCGAGAAGGCGTCCATGCGTGTACATAGGGTTTCGGCACCGCTAACCCTTTCAAACACCCCTCTTACACTCTTGCAGTTTCCCAGGATTGTTGTCTGTGACAGTGCGGCGCTGAGGGGACCCAGACCTGGATACGGCACACTTTAGCAGGAAGGTATCTTTACACGAATACTCCATGCCAGGCTCTGCCTAAGAGCACACAAAGGGCATATTATGAGCAGCCCTAAGGGCCGCAGCCAGCTGGCAGCCAAATGCATGTTACGTTTGCAAATCCGCCTTTGGCACAGCGCTAGCGAGCCTTAGCTAGCAAGCAAGCAAGCAAAGAAAAGTGAGGTGTAAGGGTGTTGAGCACCTGGGGGAGCTGGGTGGCAATCGTCCCGACGCCGGTGCAGGTGCAGCAAGATTGCTTACGGAACTTGACGGCTGCCGCCTCATGCACTGCACGGCAAACAACCAATCAGGGGATGCTGCTCGCCCATCCGGCTGCTGAAAAAGCTAAATAGTCAGCATCGCACCTGCGGTGCGCAGACTTCTTAACCGCAGCTTCCGAATCCCAACTACGCAGTAACGGCTACCGAATCGGTAATTCTGGTTCTAGATCTAGGCTCTGGCAGCGGCTCCCCAGCACCTGAGGCCTGCTGTGCCCCATGGGGTCACGTAGGCACTAGTTCCGCCGACCCGGGATGTAGCTCCCCCCTTAGGCGGTGACAGGGTACCACCACAGCACCCTAATACCAATTACCGGTTTACCACTCGCATGGGAGTCGATCAGGCTGCGTATTGGAGGGGGGAGCTCGGGACGCTTGTGTGAATGAATCGGTCATCACGCACGCAAACCAAAAAGGCGGCTGCGGTACGCGGGACCTGGGGGAAATGCCCCTGCCTCCCGCCCCCTCAAGTTGATGTGTTGATGTTGGCCGGGCCTGACCTGCTCTGGCCAGGCGCACTTCTGCTAGTGCCTACGCTGCTGGCACTGCGTTCCGGTGGTGCATACGGGATACCCCTACACTGGGGGGGGTGTAGCCGTGCAGGTTGAGGGGAACGAAGAACCAGGGGGTCCTCCTTGAAGGGAAGCAGGTCAGGAGCTCGACATCCTTAGAATGACGGACCATACGAAATGGCTTAGCGTAAAATTTGCATATTGGCTAATAGCAGCGTCCCTTGTGCGAATTCAAACTTGCTACATAATGAGTGCGGTTCGAGTCGAGCCCTAGCTAACCGCATGGATGGTTGCGGCACAGGATAGTTTCATGACTTTGGGCGGCAAGATTAGCTCCAGAATTAGCTCCCACCCAGCTGAAATGCCTTCGGACGTTTTCAGGCACAGGTAATATGCAACTGTATATAAGCCGCGAAGAGGTCCTGATGAAGCAGTTTTCCAGTCTCACCTCATTCGGCACACAACCCCGAGGAACTCCGCCTTATTTTACAGTTTTCTCTAAATTCAAATATTTAAACCCTTAACATGAATCGTATTGCATAACGTCCTCCATGCGTCGTGTGTCGTATGCGTTGCGGCTGTCGTTATTCTTAATGGGAATTCCGAATTCTGATATCGCCGCAACCTCTACTGCAGTAGAGGTTGCGGCAGCTGCCGCAATACCTTATGCTAAGCCCTTACCGCCCCAGCCATCTAGCCTTCAGAGTTCATCGTAGGAAATCTCAGCATCATGATGCGTAAAGAGCACGGGCCATATACCGCCCGTGCTCCCTCAGCAATGTGCTGTTACAAAGCGGGGGCTTACAAATTTAAGAAATAGATCAGTATTCATATTGCATAATTGATAACATAGATCTATGTTAGATATGTACATGAAATCTATAGTATTCAATTTTAGGAGATTACCGTAGTGACAGGAAATGTTCGTGATTTTAATTTCGTGACGGCATCACGAAATTATGTCACATATAAATTACAAGCTGTTCCAGGCGATGGTCGTCACGAATATATGTGTGCTCCGAAGCCAAATCGTATAATGCCTTCATCACAGAAATTACTCGTCGAATTCCACTTTTCTGGCCATATATACATCCATAGTAATTGAACGGACATGGATCCGAGGGCCAAGCGGCCTAAGCAACAAAGCCTCCTTCAATGCGGACTCTTCACACTTGCTCGCGGCGCCCCAGCTACGGATAGAGCTGGTTTTGCCGCTCCTAAATAACCGTGCATGCATTGGCCAGATTTTGCGTCAATCGGCGTTCTGAGTCGGACCCATTAACGAATATTGCAGGCACCGTTGCTTCGGTTGCGTTGGCTTCTCACGAATTCAACAGTTTCACCAATAATTTCGGGTGTAATTTTGAGGGTGTCTCGAACAATAAAATCACGAACATTTCCTGTCACTACGGTACATGGGTTACTATTGTAAACTAGTACTGAGCCCTACAACAAGCCATGCATGGTTTATGCGAGCTGAAGGCCCATAGGGCTGCGAAGGGTGTGCGTCTCATTGTGCTCCCGGAGCAGAGCACAGGCACAGGCACAGGCACAGGCAGCCCTAAGCCACCCGCTGCGTGATGCGCCTTTCCGTCTTTTCGCTATCCCACGTTTCCAGTCTTCACTTACGTTGGGTTGCCGCATTTTCGCTACCCCAGCTGCCCCTCTCTCACAACCGCGGGAATTCTTGGCGATGGTCCCAGCAAAACCCGCGTATGGTCTCAGCAAAACCCTAAATCCCCGGCGCGCGCTTCGAACGCTCACTGCGACCATGAAGAGCACACCTTGGCGGAAAGAGGCCTCGACAATGGACTGCGCCTTCTCTCATCGGTCTTTTTCCATTTCGGCATGCATCCCCGCATAAAAAGCTTATGCGCGAGAGGGGGTATGGCAGCTGGTGAAGTGTCCCTGCATGCGGCTGCCTGCCTGCATTTGTCTATCTGTTTGTGCGTCTGTCAGAGGTGTGTGTCTGTCGAGATGATGCCACTGCACCTGCAACAATGTAAGTGCCTGCGTGTAAATACCCTACCTGAGACAATGACGACTGTCGGAGAGCTCTTATTGGATATGCGAGAATGGCGGGCAATAGAGCACCAAGGCCACAGGCACGGCCAAGGCCACCAGAAGATTAAAAACTCGCGTGGGAGGGAAGGCTCCACGCTTGTGTGCTCCTTCTGTGGCGGCATCGGCAGTCGCAGTCTTACGGCGCCTTTCCTCGCCCCCTCCCAGAGATCAGGAGATTAGCTTACAGGCACGTGTGTACGTGTTACGGCTATGTTACAGCCGTCCTTACAGGGCGCGCGCCGGCCTCATTCAACAATATAATAAGGCTTTACCTGTTGCCATTCGTTTTAATGCACAAGTTCACTTCATCACTCATATCTTTCTAAAATTTTCCCTTCAAAAAATCCAGAGTCCCAAGTCCCAAGGCCTCCGGAAGTACCCGGAGTCCGTTAGCTCACCCCCAATACACCGCAGATATCTCTAGAAGCGTGAGCCGCCGCGCCCCCTCAACAAGCTCACTTCCAAGGAGTAAGATCAGTCCCGGATAAAGCTCCCTAACTCTTCACACCCATGCTCACGCACGCCGGGTCGACATGGCGTCGGGAAATACACACACAAACACACACAAACACACACACACATACGCACGACACCTCAAGACATATATACAGCTTTCTGACTGACAACAGACAGATAGACAGACAGATATAGACAGACAGATAGACAGACAGATAGACAGACACGCGCGCGCGATAAAGCTGTGGATGTGACAGCTCCAACCCTTAAGCCTGAGGTTCGCGACTCAGTTCATTTAACCCGCACACAGACACACACACAGACACACACACACACACAGACACACAAGCGTGCGCACGCACTTGTGTATTAAACAGATCATCAATAACAATGATGACGACCACGGACCAACCACGGAAATTCAGGCAAGCTGATTTCATCAACCCGATGAAAGTCGCCAATTGTTTTGCACTCTCTTGTGCCCGACATCACACATGCTATATACATGAAACAGTCCCGCTCTAACGACGTTTACAACAACCACCTCTTTCATCCCATTCCGCAGCTCGGAGCCCTGTCGTCATAGAGCCTCTTCGTTCCGTTTCTTACTACCTTTCTTACCACGTACTTTGGAGCCACTAGCAACAGCAGCAGCAGCACCACCACTAGCGCCAGCAATAGGAGCAGCCCCCATCCCCTACCGGGCTCCCCGGCCGTTCCCATTCGCCGCGCCACGGTAGGGGCTGCCCCGCTTGCCCCCGGGCCCCTCGCCCGGCTCGGCAGAATTCACACGGGAACCCCTGGCCCCCCCTCCGGCCCCGCCCCCGGCGGCCCCTACCCCTGGCCCACTCCAACTGATAGTCCGACCCATAGCCCGTCCGCCCGGTGGTGGCGCCGGCGCAGCGACATCGTACCCGCCGCCGCCAGAGACCCGGCTCGGACCCCTGGGCGGAGTACCCAGCGCATTGCCGCCGCCGCCTCGGCGTGAGGATAGAGGCTGTCCGCCGCTGCCGCTGCTGCCGCCGCCACCGGCGCCATCGCCGGCACTTGCGCCGGCTCCGCCGCCGCCGCCGCCGCCGGGGCTGTCCCAGACTGCCCAGGCCGCCTGACGTCGTGCCTGCTGCACCGCGGGGCCGCAGCGACTCCGTCGGAGGGCTGAGTCGTCGAGTGCCTGTCAGGGGCGCCCGGGCCACACGTGGAAAAGGTGGAGCAGCAGCGCAGTGAATCAGAGATGGGCGTGGACTGCGTGGCGGTGTGTGCAGCTCTCGGAGTTTTAGAAAAAACATGGGTTGGGGAGCGCGGGATGCTTTATCTCAGCGGTCGCTGCTTTCTTTTTTGACTCCATCCTCTTGACCATGGAGACACACACATGCACACAGTGGGCAGCACAAAGCCAGCAACCACAAGCGCACGTCGCATACCTACCTAACTACATACATACATACATACATACCTGCAACACATCCAGGAGTTCCTCCATGTCCGGTGCCTGCAGGGGCGACCCCCCCGGGCCCGGGGCCGCTCCCACAGAGTACGGATTCGGCAGCGGCGGCAGCAGGCACTCCACGCCGCCGCCGTCCGCGCCGTACACAGGGCCCGTTGCCGCTGCGGCCGCTGCGGCGGCCGCTGTTGCCGCCCCCAACATGACCTCAGTATCCGTGCTGCGTCGTACAAGGCTGCGCGGCGTCTGTTCAGCGCCGCGGCGCGTTGTGGCGACCCGCGGAGTCATCGCCACGTCCGGCTCGCCGCCGCCACCGCCGTACGGTCCTGCACCCAGCCGCGATGCCTCAGTCGCCTCGCCTGGAGAGGTCCAGTTCGTACCGGCGACGGCGCCGCCAGCTCCACCCATACCTGACCCGTAGGTCCCCATAGCCGTCCTGATGCCGTTACTGCCGGCCGACCGGTCGCTGCTGCCGCCGCTGCGGTTCGAGGGCTGCTGCTGCTGCTGCGGCGGCGGCGCGCCCGCTGGCACGGAGGACAACAGACGGCGACTGCTGCCGCTGCCGGGAATGTACGGTGAAAAAGTCGCGGACTGCGCCACCGGCGGCGCTGGGGCTTGGTACGGCGTCAGCTGCTGAGTCATCATGCTGGCGGAGACAGCACCGGAGGCGCCGGCGGCTGCTGGCGGTGGTGGTGGTGGTGGGGCGGCGTGCATTTCCCGGATCCGCTGCATGAGGTGTTTCCGCTCCGAAATCATGGACCGAACAAGCTGGGCCACCTGGCCCCGAGCCTGTGTGTGTGTGTGTGTGTGAGAGAGAGAGAGAGTGTGTATGTGTCTGTGGTCAGTAACAATCGAATTGTGGCGTGTGAGTTGTTTTGCACGGAACAATAGCAGCGGCATGTTACCGGAACAAGCGAAGATGTGAAGAAGTCGTGTGTTGCGAGCAAGACCAGAAAGTGACGGCACACCAGCCACAGCCGCTCTGGTCGACTGATGACACGCCGAAGTAACTACCCACTACTCAAAATGAGACGAGATGGATGGGAATCGGAGGGAGTCGTTAGTAAGGGACGATGGGGGGAGGAACACGCCGCACGATCATCCGCTCCTAATAAGGCAACCTAGGCCACCATCCTACCCCGGCCGGCCGAAGCCGCCCAGGGGCCCCATCAGACCCAGCCCAGCCCAGCCGCGCAGGAGTACGCACCTCTCGGCCGTAGCAGTCGCCGCTGCTGCCGCAACTGCTGGTGCCGTCACTGCCGCCGCCACTGCTGGCGTTGCGAGCACCACCGCCGCTGCCATTTCCGCCACGAACGCAGCCAGACCGTCGGTCCAGCAGCGCCACCAGGAGGCAGCCCTCCAGGCATGCTAGCTCCGAAACCACTGGCCGCAGCCAGCCGCTAGCCGCCACAGTCGCTGGTGGTGGTAGTTGTGGTGGCGGTGGTGCTGGCACTCCTGTCGGGTAGTAGGAGAAGTTGCTGACGTCCGTGGCTCGCGGCAGCCGGGAAGGGCTGCTAGTTGCCCCTCGTGACCGCTGTGTCTGCAACGCACAATACATAAACGCACACACCACGCAACAAGCAGCAGAGCAGCAGGAGCAGCAAAAGCAGCAGCAGGAGTAGGAAAAAAAGACAGAGGAAAGTCAAAGCAGAATGACATGGCCGAAACAGGGTGATAACCTGATCAACGGAATTACCGAATTCACAACAACGGCATACATACGGGTTGGGGTGGGGGGCCTTCAACTACATGCAGAGAAGAGGTAGGTTAGGAGGGCAGGCAAGGGGACTCGTGTGGCTGTGTGTTGGTGTCCCTTCCCCCACAAATCTCACCGGGAGGAGGAACACGCAGCAAAAGTAGCTAGCCTGGCAACGCAACGAAATTAACGCGCCAAGACCTGCACATTGCGGCCTTTGCGAGTCGCAGCTTGAAAACAAACACACACACCTATGACATAAATATAATATTATACATGTACAATATTACATATACACATCATACACAGGCACGCGTGCGCATGTGTGCACTCACGCACCGGCGGGCTGACGTCTCGCTCCCCTTGCAGCCCGGTTCCCGCGCCGGCTAGCAACAGCTGATGGCGGGACAGGAAAGCATCCAGCGCTGCCGCCACGCGGTCAGGATCCGGATCCCGCAGTCGTACGCCGAGAGCCGCTTCTAGCTCGGAAACCACACTGCCGCTGCCAGCCGCGCCGTTGCCCTCCAGCGCCACCGTGGCAGCGCCGTCAAGGGCTCCCCCGCCTCCGCCATCCGGAAGCATTGTGGACGTCTTGTGTCGCGTGGGGCTGACGTCCCCGTCCCGGTGTTCCGCCCTACATTGCGCCGCCGCCGGGGCCGCTGCCGAAGACGCGGAGGAGGCAGAGGAGAAGGACGAACGGAAGGAGGAAGGCGACACCGGCTGGAAGTACCGCTCCCGCAGCTCGGCCAGCAGCCCCACCGCCGATACCACAGCTTCCTGCCGGGCTGCAGCTGCAGCAGCAGCTGCGGCGGTTGCGGCAGCCTCCTCGGCGGCGGCGGCTGCTGCCGCCGCCGCCGCTGCGCCGCGCCATGTCACATCCCCTCCTCCGCCTCCGCCAACCCCGCCACGCCAGGGCGGCTCTCCGCCACCGCCGCGGCGCGCCGCCGTTGCCGCCGCCGCCAGCTCCGATTCGGTGCGTCGCAGCGCATTTCGGGCAGCCTCCAGCTCCCGCCTGCTTCCCTGGAGCACTGCCTGCTGCTCAGCCGCCTCATCCTGCAGCACCGCCGCCAGGATGTCCGAAATCAACAAAAACAAAAAAGGCACCCAATCCACCCGCGAAAAAAGCACGCTGAGGAACCTCGCAGCCCTGCCACCGCCGAGCTTCATACCACACAGCCACACGCCGCGCAATGCACCTATGCAAGAACCTGTGCTTCCAGCCTGGCCTGGCCTGGTCTTTGCGACGGTGCGCCGTCCTGCCCTCGCTCTGTCACGACACTACACCTGAAATCTCCTCTCCACGGCCTCATTGCTTGCCGCCATTAGCGGCCCTCAGATATCGACAACGATAAGTCACCTATCTTAACGTCTATCCTACCATGACAAAGGCCATCCCCCCGCCTCTGTGTGAAAGTTTGAAAATCCCTAAGACCCAGAAGAAAGGCGGGGCTGTTGATATTACATTTTTGTGGGACGAGCAGCGGGTGGGGAATTAACTTCACACAAGCTTGCCGGGGCACACAGCGGAGACAGACGGGAAAGAGGGCGTCACGCGGCGTGAGCGCCACGCAATACGAGCCAGCTGGGTTGAGAAATCGGAAAATAAAATGCAGCGAGTGCCGGTGGTGCCGATGCGTACTCAAAGGCCAAGGAAAGGGGAAGGGGAAGGCGCTGGGCCCCCCCTCTCCCCCACACACAGCGCACCACAGCGCACCTTGGCCTTGCGTAGCTGTGCCTTCAGCCTTTCCGCCGTGTCACGCAGCCGCTCGCACTCCGCCACCGTGGTCCGCAGCTCCGCGCGGGTCGCCTCCAGCTGCTCGCCAAGGTCCTTGTGGGAGGTGGACAGGGCCTGCAGGTGGGCACAAGAGGCATGCAGGCGCGCGTGAACGCGTGTGAGCTCGGGGCGCGTTGCTTTATCACACAGTTGATGTGGGCTAGCTAAAAATAATTATACATATACATATGTATAATATGTGTTACATGTATACATGTGTGTAGTCTGTGCCTGGCTGTGCGGTCATAGGACGCTTCCAATCCCTTTCTCCTCCGTGTTGCGGCACCGCGGCAACAAAACACACCACACGATCGAAGACATGGACGGCAGGGACCTGTGCGCATCCTCAGCGCATCGGGAAGGGGTGTGCGCCCTGCCAGCAGGGCAGGGCGCGGGATAGGATGCACCAGGCAGTTTTCGGAGCGAAGAAGGAAGAGCGCCGTGGGCTTCTGCACGCGCTGCACGGTGACACGGTGACACAGAGGCGGTTCTGTGCCCCGACATGTTTTGGTCTATAGGCCGGAGGGTGGAGGCCATGGTGCTGCCGCGAGCCCCGCTCCTTAACCCTAAAGCCCATACATACGGTCGAGTCCCAATCCCAGTCCCAGGCCGAGTCCCAATCGCAGCAGCCGCCACCATACCCGCAATTCCGATGCCGCCGCCGCTGCGTCCGCCTCCGCGCGCCGCCGCGCCGCCACGTCCTCCGCAACCTGCCGCCCCGCCGCCTCTGCCGCCGCGCGCGCCTCCTCCAGCGCCGTACGCAGCCCCTCTGCCTCATCCATGAGCGCCATCACGCCGCTGGGCCCCAACCGCTGCAGTCGCTCGTCCAGGCCAATCAATTTAGCCGTCCGGTCGGCATGTGCACGGGCGGCGGTACGGCAGGCCGCATGGAATCCGCCTATAGCTGCGTACGCGGCCTCCCTCATGGCCCGGAGCTCCTCTTGGAAGCATTCGCGCATTGAGGCGAGGTCGGCCTGCGCGCATCATCACACGTATCGGAAAGCAAAAGAGATCTCCCTCTGAATCTCCCCGATCTCCCATGTACGCAAACGGCATGAAACGAAACCAGGCAAACCAGACCAAAAATCAAGAAACAAAAATTACGTTGCCCACGGGGGTTCCAGATCATGTCAAAGATAATGTGATGGCGTAGCCATCCCCCGATCGCAGGGCCTTATCCGACCCCACGCGAAGCCCGGAGAAGGCGGATACATTATTATTAATTACGAATTCTCATTAGGAAAGCTGACAGGAAGGCGCGGCAGGGAACAGCCAATAAGAAGTAAGAGGAAATAAGAGGTGTGGTGCGGTGTGGTATGAGTGATGATGTCTGGTTCGTCTGACGCCCGTACCTGAAGCCCTGCTAGATCCTCGCCCACCGCCGTCAACTCCGGCTCAACCGCGGCACACATCTCCCCCGCCGCCGCAGTCACCTCCTCCAGTGCAGCAGCCACCACCGCCGCCATCTCCCCCGCGCCCGCGCGCTCCGCATCGATCTCCCCCCGTGCCGCCGCCAACGCCGCCGCATGCGCCTCCTCCAACGCGCACACCCGCGCCTCGACCTCCGCGCGCATGTGCTCCTTTTCCTCCGCCGCTTGCTGCGCCGCTGCCTGGCGATGAAATTCCGCCTCCGCCGCGGCGGCCGCCAGCGCGGCGGCGTGCGCCGCCGCCGCGTCCACCGCCTCCGCCCGCACGCGCTCCAGCTCGGCCTGCGTCTTCGCCAGCGCCTTGGCCTTGTTGTCAGCGGAGTTCTGGGCGTTGGCTAGGAGCTGCTTGGACAACTGCATGGTGGTGGGTGGCACACCGACGGGTTGGAGCTAGGAGATTGGCAGCATGCCCGAAAGCCAAGGAGACGAGATTCAGCGAGCCAGCCAGCAAGCCAGACGGCCGCGGGATACAGGTAAGATAATTGGGGACGGGTTGTATGCGCACCCAGATGGGTTGGGGACGGGTGGAGAAGGGGTTCCATCACACCGCGCGGTGCCCTCGCTGACAACCCCACCCACTACCACGCACCCCCGCTCTCACACCACCCCCACTATTACCCCACCCACCCAATCCCCACTTACCGCGAGCGCCTCTTTTGTTTCCCGCAGCTCCCGGGACTGCTGCCCCGACCTGCCGCTAAGAGACTTCTTCTCCTTCTCCACGTCCGCCAGCTGTCCGCGGAACTTATCCAACTGCAGAGGGGGCGCGGGGACCCGGGAGTGAGGGGGTGAAGGGCTGAGGGGGTGAAGGGCTGAGGGGAGGCAGAACAGCAGGTCGGGAAGCAAAACCAAGCCAAGGGTGCTTTCCAGGACAGCACATGCTGCCCTCGGCACAAGAGTTTCACCGACCCCACCCTCATCCCATCCCACCCACCCAATGTTCGCTTTTTTCCAAATGGCCTCTCACCAGTCCGACCACCCTATCCAGGACCGGGTCGTCCCGCAGCTAACTGTCGCGCTCCTTTTGGCAGCCGCAGCGTCCTTTTACAAACCGCTATCTACCGATTTACCGCCGAGGGAGGTGACGCCGAGTCCAGGTTTTCCCGCCGACGCACTCTCTCTCTCTCTCTCTCTCTCTCTCTCTCTCTCTCTCTCTCTCTCTCTCACACACACACACACACACTATCCCTGTCTTGGAACAATCCCTGCAGTTGCGACATTGCTTTGGACCCCTCCAGCAATCTGGTGCTTTGGGTGGGTCGGCAATTGACAACCAACAGCCTCTGCTTCTTCCACATGTTCGCATTCGCACCGCCCGCCCCCAACCCACCTTGGCCTGCAGCCGCCGCTTGTCCTCCTCCAGCGTCCTCCGAAGCTCCTCAATCGCCTTCTCGTTGCGCTCCTCAGCCGCCTTGAGCGCCTTCGTGTGCCGCTCCGTCTGCGCGCCGCGAAACCGCTCCTCCGCCTCAGCGGCAGCCGCCGCCACAGCATCTGCCGTGCGCTGCCGTGCCACGGCCGCCACGGACTCGACGTCGAGGCGCATGTGTTCCAACTTGGCGGAGTTTGCGGGCTCACCGAGGACAGCAGCGAGGACCTCCTGGAAGGCGTGAGAGAGGGCGCGAGAGGGAGGGAGGGGGTTAAGGGGAAGGAAAACCGCTTCATGGGCCTAACGGACACGACACAAAAGGAAGACGCGAAACGGCGAATTGGGTCAGGAAGAAATGCGCCTCGTTGTGTGTGACATGCGAAACTAATTCATCTCCTTCGCATACAACCTCTGTAACCAGCAGCTCCTTTTTCCTACAGCCCTCAACCAATCAACCAATCAACAATGAAACCATACACTTTATGATTCTTACCTAGCTTTTCACACAACGACAGGCCGTCTCATCGTATCCCTGAGGAATCCTGTAAGAGCTCACGAACCCCGGCACACACTTCCGCGACCCCGCACAGCTGTTGCCCCATTTCCTCACTTCCTTCCAACAACTGTAAGCCCCCCCACTCTTCCGTATTCCCCCGTGCCCATCTTTCCCTCCCTCATCCTCTTCATCCCATCTCCTGCGTCGCTTGCATCCTCGACGGCCGCCTGTCAAAATGTCCATCTTTTTGTGTCTTCCCCCCTTTGCTTCTTCCCCCACTGGAGAGAACAAATCTACAGACGGACGGATAAATTTTCTCTTGGTATTCCGCGTCCTCTCGGTACTGGATGGCCCACCTTGAGTACCATCCGCCGGTGCGCCTCCAGGTCCACACCCGCACCCGCCACGTTGCCCGCGTGGTGAGCCATCCATGGCGCCGCAGGTTGGCCCGTCGTCGCCACCGCCGCCGCAGCAGCAGCGGCGCGTGACGCCGCCGCTGCAATGCCGCCGAACCCGCCGCCACCACCGCCGAGCTTTATCTGTGCTACGGCCTTAGGGCTCGCGCTCGCTCCAGGACTGCCACCTGGCGCTGCAGCTGCGCTACTGGCGCCGCCGGGGCTGGGTGTGCTGCTCATGCTGCCGCTACTGGCGCCACCGCCAGCTCCGTTGCTCAAAGCGGCCGCCGGGCCTGGAGATGTGCCGGGGCTAGGGCTGGGGCTACGGCTATTGCCTGTGACCCTGCCGCTGCTGGCACCGCCGCCGCCAGGAGCTGCTGTCCCGGGGCCAGCCGCTGATGCGCCGCCTTTGACCCAGCTGCCAGCGGGGCTCTGATCCTGCCTCCCAACTGCCGTAGGGCTCCTGCTCAACGGGACATCGATTAAATCCCAACTGTCGCTGCTCGCCGCACGCGCCGCATAGGCAGTGGCTGTGGCCTGGCCTGTCGTGGCCTGTGTGGAGCCGTTAGCAGCTGTTGCCTTGCCGCCTGGCAGGGCCGTGGGCGCGGAAGCCGGCGTATCCGCCTTTACGCCTGCGGGAGATGCTGGTTGGTTGGTGGCGATGATGGTGCGGGCGGGGGAAGGTTGCAGAGGACGGGAGGGAAGGGAGAACTGAAGATGCGGGGCTACATGCGAGGGCGGACGGACGGTGGCATGTGCGGGGGCATATTTCAGGCTGCTCTCCCTTATCCATCCCCAATTCACGCCAATAACCTTTCCCAACTCCACCATCCCCAACTCCCCCCTCCCCTCTCCGGGACATTTGCCTATCTATACCTCCGTCCACCGGCTGCCAGCCCAGCCCAGCCCCCGGGCCCCTTCTCTAGCCCTTTTTCCTTTCCGCTCTAACGGCCCGGGGCCCCTAAAGCTGCAGCCCCCCGGAGAGAGTTGTCCTATCGCGGTTGCGAATACAAGGCCATACAGGACCGTTAAGATAGCAGGACAGAGCTTCTTGCACGCCTGTCGATTTACTGTCCGGTGCCTCTGTTTGACAGAGGCGCAGGACCAGGTAATTCAACAGGGAGATCCATAGGACAGGACAGCACCACAGCTATGTCAGGCAGCGCGCGGGGGAGCCGTACCCGTGGGCGGCGCTCGCGGTGTACCCCAGCTCAGCTTCCTGGGCAGCCGCGAAGGAGCCTCCGCAACGGTGGGCGTCGGCTGGGGCCATGCCGCAGGAGAGCCGGCCGCGGGGAAGCCTTGGAAGGCTGTGGGGGGAAAGAGGAGGCAGGGGGGTGCGGGCAGGGGCGGCAGCGGCAGCCGCGAAGGGAAAGGGGACTGTGTTTACTGGCATGGGCTTCGGCGGGGGTTTAAAACAGAGGACGTGGGCCTATTGATACTATTAAGACAGATGCTGACACGGCAACTCAAAGCCGTTAAAAGCAATTATGCACAACCTCCCGGACCCGCAAATTGCATCACAAGACGATCCGTGGCGTGCGTTTCTGTGTGTATGTGTGTGACCACCTGTTGTGCGCCAGGCACATAAGCCTGCCCTCTTCTTTAGGCCGCCGTTTGCGTACCAACTTGGGTTTGCGCGGTGTTGACTTTTCCTGACCCCCTCACACAAATCCCCGTATGGCTGCTCTATTAGCGCAGCACTACTGGTGCCAAGAGCCGGATGGCACCTGTTATTAGGGGCTTTCGGACAAAGCTGCTACCAGAAATCTCGCACCCGACACCCCGCGGCAACCCATGTCTTGTCTTGCGGCTGCTGCTGTCGCTCTGCCGGCTGTTAAGGCTGTAACTACAGCTGGCGCCCGGCCGCATATGCAACGCATGCCTGTAGCAACCGTTTTGACACCCCGCGCAGGGTCCCCACTGCCCACTGAATCCCAGTCCCTCGGGCGGTATTTGATGTGGGTCGGGGTCAGCTCGGGAGAGGAGGCATACGCAAATAGAGGAAGCGGCTGCTGCATGCTGCCGGCATGCATATGCTGCTGCGTGGCCCAACCGTGACCCTTCTATCCGCGTGTCCCTGTCCGCGACGTCCGCACCCTCCAATGGGTCGCCATCAGCTGCCCCGACGCCGCCCAGCTGCATGACGTCGAGCTCAGCAGCTTGCTGCAGAAGCACCACGCGCTCTTGCCGGGCGGCAGTGAGCTCCGCACGGAGGGCCTAGCGAGGGAAGAAGAGCAAGTTGAGTGGGTCAGTCAGCGGTGAGGGGACAGCGGGGTTTCTTGAAGAACGTCCGGGAAGAATGCGATGGAGGGGGCATGTGCAGGGAGTGTGTGTGTGTGTGTGTCTCGCACGGTGAATATATGTGGGGGTAACGCGCCGGTGTAGATGTTTCGCGTGGGGATGCTTGCTCCGCAGAGAGGCACGGCTCAGGCAGTGCAAGTGCTGGGAGGGAAGGTGCTAGAGGAGAGTCAGAAAGCGTGGGCATGGATTTGCGTGCATGTGCATGAGAGGGTTTTGGGGAAGTTGGGGTCTCTGGGGTGACATGAGCGCGAGGCGGCGACTGCGCATTACTGTGGTGGGAGCGATAGATTGGGCACCGGTGTGGCGTCTTAGGGGTGGCGAATGGGTCGGACTTCGGATTTGCTTTGGGATACTGAAGACGCCCTGGGCCGCGGAGCCCAGAGAGGCCGAAGGTCCGCAGCCGAGGGTTAGGGTCCCTTACCTCAAGGTCCAAGCCGCCGAATGCCATGCTTATGTTCTGGCTGAATCCTTAGAGTCTGGAGTGTAATGGAAACTGGTCAACACTCCGCACCACGGCAGGCTATGATCTGGCATTTAGGCATCGCAGCAGCATACTGGATATTCAGTGCATGTGTCTACATCTCCAGGATTTCGTGCGAAGATAAGGGTCTCTACTTGCCAAAATGCAGTGCGCATGGCCAGCAGCCTCAGTCGGTCTCATGAAAGCCACAGATATGAGTTCTTCCGCAGGACCATTAGAAGGTTGAAAGATGCATCCACTGCGAGCAAGTCAAGCAATAGTTCCTGCTGCCGTATCCGGGAACAGTACTGACAGGAAATGCAAGCCATATGCTCGTCTCACATGTTGCTCCTTTCCTGACGGAGCGATATGAATTGGGACAAAGCGGTTTTCCTTCAGCGCCATTAGTTAGGCTGGCCTAGTGGAACCCACGAAAATAGTGCAAAATAACGGAGAGCTTCCCTTGCTACGGGCTTTTGCACCGTGAACCCAATCTGTGGCACGTGCCTAGCTAGTAACAGGTGCAAGCGGGTTGTGGGCTATGGGTCTGCTGAGATGCTAATTGGCTAATAAGAACTGACCGGGAGCGTAGGACATGGGCTGCATACAAAGCAAGGTGAAAGGATTAGCAGTGAGCCAGCAATATGCATTGCCAATACGCACTTGAGGATAAAGGCGTCAATAGGATGCACGCATTTAACTGGTCGTGCGTCGCAGGGCGGCACCGCCGATCATGGGCAAGCAACTGCACAACAGCCTTCTGCATCGCTTCCTGATGATCTCTCTCCAAACGGCGGAAATGCGGCGGCGGAGCCTATGACCGCAGCCGACGCAAGTACCGTGGAGCTCGAGGAGATGCAGGAGGCACGGGATTCAGTGGGGAGTTTGCCCTGTTCATCAGTGCATGGCTCTCCCCCTGACATGGGGGTTTTGTTGCAGCAGCAACAGCGCCCTGGCTCTCGTGGAGTACAGTTTGGGGGCGTTGATATGCAAACTTTTGAATCACCTCCACCGCTTAGCGAAGAGCACAGCCACTTCCTACTTCAAAAGTCGCTTCCGCAAGTTCCGACTGCAAACGTTGAGCTGGAAACCCGGGTAAGCGGCCTGGTTGCACGGATATGCATTCTACGTGTTGAGGTGAATCATTTTGGAATTCGTAATGGTCTGTGTACAGGCTGCTGGCCTAAAGCATATCGGGTTCGGACCTCTGAAGAAAGAGAACCAGGACGAGTACTTTTGTCAAGTGGGGGGCTTCGGTGGACAAAAAGACGGTTGCTGTTATTGCATATTTGACGGTAAGAATATGTGTAGGTTTGGGTTTGCAAGGAAATGCGCATGCTGGGAACCACTATTACCTCGGCGCTCTTCCTTGCAGGTCACGGTAATTATGGTCGTGACGCGGCCCAGTTCTGCAGACAGGAGCTCCCTGTTCTATTTGATCAGGAACTGCGAAAATATTATTCTAAAGCGGCGGTGAGCTGGTCGTCCTAGTAGTGTAAACACTTGGGGTTCGCCTTCACGATTGCTCGGTGGGTACTGACGCTGCAGGCAGACGGTGTCAAGGATCCGAATGCAAAAGAACTTATCGAACCAATAATCAGCGATGCCTTCGTGGAAACAGAGCGGCGGCTCCACCAGGTATGAACGGTGGGCCCCGCCCCACCGCCGCTCTTTCCCGCAACACCATGGTCTGGATTATGACTCGAGCGGCCAGCCGAGGTCGTCACCGCGGAATTATGCTGCCTGCTTCGCAAAATGCGACGCAGGCGGGGATTAATGTATCCAGCAGCGGCACCACCGCAAGCGTGGTATTCCAGATTAAGTCAAGCGTCTGGGTTGCTGCTGCGGGCGACTCGCGGGTGCTATGCATGGCACAAGTGGACAGCCAATGGAAAGTCCAGCCCCTGACTTTGGATCATCGGCCGTCACGGAGAACGGAGAAGTACAGGTGGGCCGGGGAGTCGGCAAGCAGGGCGAGGGTGTGTGTGCTCTGGAGAGGGCCGAATCTCACCCAGGGGGTCCATCACATGGAGCAATGCATCCATTCAGTCGGGGCATAAGCACACTACGGCCGGCAGTGAGATGCGGCGGCCGGCAGCGCTGCATCCAGACCGACGGGTTCCGACATAAAAAGTCTTTTGCTGGAATGGAGTCTCAGCATGCTACGCCGTGCAGCCACCGCGGACATGTGCATCTACATGCCGACTGTGGCGCACCTTGCTGCTGCCACCTTTCCGTCCTTGAAGCGTGTGTAGGGTGTGCTGCCAAACGCTGTAGATAAATGCCCCTGTCGTGTCATGTGAAGAAGGCGTATCTGTCTGTCTGTACGCACGCGTGCAGGGTGGAGGCCGCTGGCGGTCGCGTGGAGCCGAAGAGGCTACCCAGCGGGAAAACCGTGGGGGAGCCACGCCTATGGTTGGCGCACCTCCCAAGCCCCGGCCTGTTGCTTTCACGTTCGATCGGGGACGACATGGCAACATCTGTGGGCTGCACGGCGCGGCCAGAAATTACGTTCATGGCGCTGCGACCGTTTCTAGGTGCACTAGTGGTAGTTGATTTGGGTTGGGATTTGGGTTGGACACCGCCGAATCCTTGCAGGAGGGACTGAGAGTTACCAGGAAGGGTTGTCGAGAATGGGGAAGGACGCGGCCACGGTTCAGGTGGCAAACCATTGAGCATAGTCAGGGTATCATCACACTAACAGGAGAAGGTTGGAAGCGGGAAGAAGCAGGAAACAAAAGCAGACGGGTGGGGTCATTCACTGCTCTAAATGCGCTGATGCTCATGAATACCGCGGTGGCGAGAGGACCCGGGCATTACGGAAGAACCGTCAGGTCAAGGCTGGGGATTGAAGAGTGGCAACCCGACCCGGGCCAGTGTGTGGCCGGGCGCCCCGCATGACATAATGAGAGGGTTATTCCTGCACACTCTCGAACCATAGTGTGCGAGATAACAGCCATGTACTGGTGTGCATGCCGCGGCCATTCTCAGCCTTCTTGAATTCCCGACAGGGGGTTTGCTGCTTGCCCACACTGTCCCATCTTACACACACGTGCAACCCCCGCTTCTTTCGCTTACTTCGCGCAGATCAATACATTGTGATTGCATCGGATGGGGTGTGGGACGTGCTAAGCAATGACACGGTGGCGCAGCTCGTGGGCGATGCAGCAGAGCCGGAGGCAGCCTGTCAGGCGGTTCTAGAAGCGGCCCTGCTGGAATGGGAGGAGCGCCTCGCTGCAGATAACATCTCGATCATCGTGAGTTCTCTGCCGATGCTTCCAAATGTGTCCTTAGTCATTTGTTTCCCCTTTCCTGTAACTCGTGCGTGTTGTGAAGTCGTTTTGCTGCCCTCGCCGAGCACCGGTGGGGAGCGCCCCTCATTGCGGGCGCTGGGTTGCAGAGAAGCGGGGGGTTTTGTGCGGCGGCCTGGTGCTAATTGTCTTAGCTTTTTGTTCCTTACGGTGATGCTTGCGGTCACAGTTAAGCGCGTCGTGCAGTCAGTTTCTGTAATGCCCCACATTATGACTTTTTCCATCGGTACTTTCCCTCGTCTTCGTTGAGCTAGTAGGGGCGAGCAGCACCCGATACGCACAACCCACACTACGCGCGCTCTATGGCTGACCCGACCATCTGCGGCGATTGTTGGCGGGGCCCCAAACCTTGGCTTCCTTCCAGGTTGTGCAGCTGGTCTGGGGCGACTTGCTCGCGAGCAATGGGTCAAACACTGGTTTCCGGAGCGCAAATGCCTCCTCACTCCAGTCGCAGCAGGGCCGCCGTGCGCTGTCGCCGGCGAACAGCGGCTTGACGCAAGCGGAGCCCATTGGTGAAGCGCTCCGGGAGGACGGGAGCAATGGGGTTCCGTCCCCGGATCAGCAGGCAGCGGGCGCTGCGCAATGACATCGGTCGAAATGCAACGATAACGGGGTTTAGGTGATGGGCGGATGGGTGAATATTCATGGATGCGAGGTGCGGTTGATGCCTGACTGCATTAGTGGCCGGGATTGTTTGCATGTTGTGGTAACCATGCGAACGGGGCTGTATGAGTGCGTGCGTGCGTGCCCAGCTTTGGCATAATTTGTAACACGGTGCCAAACACAAGTAGAGAGGTCGAAGCGGTGTGCTGGGATGGAGGGTCGCTGGCGGGCCCCTGGGGCGCTGGTTCAGCGCCGGCGGCTTGTGCGGTTGGGTTTTGTAAAACGATGTGAGCTTTCTAATGACCTCTGCCATTCTGCGCTGCGCTGCAACTATTTAAGGAGGACGCAGCCTGTTTATGCCTTCTATCGAAATGCGCGTGTAGTGTACAGCGTGGGAGGCCTTACGGGTTCGCCGCTCCATGGTTGTTGGAGCAGTGACGTCACGGGCTGTACGGGCTGGCGCGATGGTAGCGAGGCAGCAATCGGTTAGGTGCGGCAGTGGTGCGGCGTGGGAGCGCTGTGTGTGGGCAACCGCAATCAAGCTGACAACAATCCTTCAATCGGAACTCAAACCGAGACTTTTGTCCATTTTGTTTGTTAAGCGTCTGCTTTCTGACACACTCTCTTTCTCTGTCTGGTGCACCCATAGCGGTACGGCATGTTGGACGTTTGTATGAGATCAGGCATTTGGACCGCTAACAGTTGTTTGTGTGATCTTGGTACGGGCGCGCTGCGGAGCCCCTGGAAGGACATGTGATGTCGTAACTGAGGTATGCCTTTTTTACGAGGTGCCGCTCGTGTGTCAGAGGCGACGATGGCTCGTGGATTTGTTAGGTCATGGCAGAAAGTGTGATCGAAATGGTTTTTAAGGCGTAATCCCTTTGGCGCAGCCTTGCTCCTAGCTTGTCGAATGAACGGGGTAGACCGGACGATGCATATCAATTTTCCGTTTTGTGCTATGCAATGTGTGATGGCGAAGGGAGGATGGCGCTATGGAGGCTCCGTCTGGTGAATGTGGGCTAGCGTGGCTTCCCTATGATGAGGGTGGTGGTTGGAAGGGTGGTTGGAAGCCGTTTGGACGTCGGGTACGCAAGAACGACACGTCCTTTGCTACTGCCGTGACACAACTGGGAATGTCGAAGTATTTAAATGATTTTAGCTCGAATTATTTTTCGTCAGTGTATCCTTGGATAAGCGGACTACCCTGTACAGCAGTGGCTTCGGCGCCCATAGATTTCCTCAGCCTCTTTAGCTGTGTGCCGAAATGTGTCCCTTGCTATTGGCGCAGAGCCATGACCCGGAGTCTCAGCTTAAGTACTATAACCAGGTACGTAGGAAGCTTTCTATTTTACGTAGGAAGCTCGAGTATAACGGTACTGCTGGCGGCGCAGGTACTTCGCGATGCCGAAGCATCTTCGCTTGATATAAATTTAGAGGTAGTTGGAAAAGGAAAAGGTGTTGTCGCGTCGCGCAACATCGACGAGGGCGTGACAGTCTTCACCGAGCGGCCCTTGGTGAGATCGTGACCACCGCAGGCGTGGTGAGATTGGCATCATCGATGTCGGGCAAGTCATAACAGAAGTCCTGGCGCGCTGACGAACAGTTACGTTGAAAATTTATTGGAGTATACAGACTTAGGGTTTGTAAATGCTTCGCAGGTGAACTTGCAGCACCTTGACAATCATGCTAGTGCCATCGTATGCCAAGCCTGCTTACGCTATGTTGGTAAGAAAGGCAGTCCATGAAAAGCCCCATACTTTGGCTGTTCCACCTTGAAATAAGATTTCGCGCAGGATCTATTGAGCTTCAAATCGGGCACAAGCTGCGTTCTTTGGTGGATCAGCTGCGTGGGGCAGAGCAAGGTGGCGCTCATGCAGAGAGCGGCGGAAGCGCCGGCGATACCGAGGATGAGGTCGACCTGGACGGTGCCTTGGAGGCTGGCGAGCGACTGGAGCAGGTGATGCTAGGATGTCGAATTGATCGGTTTCATCGCAACCGCACATTGCACAGCCGACCATTAAATCGATTGCTTGGCGGATGCAGCCGTCAGGTTGGCTCCAACTTCGGTCCAACTTTGCCGCACCGAGCTTGTTGGGGTCGTCTCAAGTTTGGGAGGAAATGATGCGAGAAAAGTAAAAGGTTTGAGGCGGCGCCAGCTCACACCCTTGGTTGCCAGGCGAGCCGCGGCTCTCGGCAACCCTGTGCGCTCAAGAGCCCTCAGTCACCCTGCCCCAACCCCCAGCGGCTCCCGCTCCGAGACCCGAGTGGCCGCTGTCGCAAGGGTAGGGACACGTGCTCCCGCTCGCTGGTGGTGCAGTGGAGGCAGGACCAGTGCCCGCGTGCACGCCGTTTTGCAACCTGCATGTACTGCCTCAAAGCGGCACATTTGCTTGGGAGCAGACGGCGCGCGCACACGCGCGCCCGGCGGCCGACACTCGCACTTGCCGGCGAGAGGCACGGCCATGTCCCCGTACGGCGCCAGCGGCAGAGACAGCTGGCACCAGCGCGTTGTCGGACGGCCGGACAGCAAACCCTGAGTGGTTTTAGCGCGGGGTTACGCATCCGCCCGAAAGGGCGGTTGACGGGGTCGCGGCGCCTGCGTCTGGTGAATCACTGGGTTACTGGCTGGCGTCAAGTCGCATGACATCAAAAAGGCCGAACTGATCCTCCTCTATAACCTCTTGACACTTCAGCTCACGGCAATTTCAAGCTCCTCATTAGAACCTGAAATCAGATACTGGAGTCGTACCTTGCCGTACGTTGCCTTTCAAAGGCTGCCTTGTGCATCTGTCAGTGTGTGGAGCAGCAGCAGCAGTAGCTGCTGTGACAGCCACCTGGCGTACCTCCGTACACTCCGCCGCGGCGTTTTTCCTTCCCCATGCGCTCACGGTCTCCAGTACCACGCGCACTGCTGCTGTGTGTGTTTGAACCTCGCACATCACGCCTGGGTTTTGGGTCCCGTGGTCCTCCCGATGTTGTCCTTGTTGTGTGTTCTGTGATGTGATGCAGATCTATGCCCACGTGACGCCCGAGCGGATTGCGGAGCTGTGCTCAGGTGCCGTAACGCTGCCACTGACGGACGGCTTTCGACTTCCGAAGCCGGTACGTCGTGTCGGCTGTGGTTTCGGGGGTATGGGCACCCGTGCGGCAGCACGGCTGCCAATGAAACGCACTCGTTGGATACCAATGAGCGGTTACCCTCATTGGCACACCTGCGGCTTCCACGCCGGCCCCCTAAGCGTGTTGATGATGATGATGATGATGATGATGATGCCGTATCACCCGAGAGATATGCATGACTTGCTTAGGGGGATTGGTTGAGTTGCTGTGAAGGTGTGAAGGTTGCGGAACGACACCACGCATGGTGGGATACAGCACCAGAGGTACTAGGCTAGTTTTTGTTAGCGAACGGCCAAGTCCCTTGCTTCGCTACAGTAGAGCTGCCGCGCGCGCATTTGTGGTGCAGATGCCTTGCCGCCGCGGCTGCGGGGCGTTGTACTGCAGCGCCGCCTGCGAGGCGGAGGCCTGGGAGCACTCGCATTGCCTGCTGTGCACAGGCACGCGCACGTCCTCATCACCCTTAGTGGAGCTTAAAGCCGAGCGTGAGGCAGAAGCAGAGGCTGGGCCCGAACCCGGCCCGTCTTCAGCCGGGTCGTCGGGACCCAGCGCTGCCAGCCTTTCCACATACGTTGAGCCCGCGACGGCGGCGCCGGCGGAGGCGGCAGACGTGGAAGAGCTGTACGGCATCCGCGTTGACCGCCGCGCTCTGGTAGCGTTTTGGGAGCACGCTAGGGAGACGAACGAAATCTTCCTGTTGGCAGCGCAAGTGGTGGTGTCGACGTTGCTGCGAGCGGCGAGGCTCCTGGCTGGTGAACAGGGAGGGGGGACTCCGGCGGCGGCTGACGCTGAAGCGGCTGGAGGAGGACAGCAGCCAGGTCAGCAGCACACGGAGGCAGCGGGGACGCAAGCAGGGAGTTCTTCAGGGGCCGCCGGCCCGTCTGACGCATACCGGTCAGCGCTGCTGGCAGCGTGGCAGCCGTACATGTACGGTTGGAAGCGGTGCTGGTGGGATTCAGTTGCAGTACCGGATGACGTGGATGACGAGGAGGAGTTTCGCACACAGCTCAAGTAGGTGTCGGTGGTGCCTGTCGGTGGTCTGGTTCTGCTTGGGGGTGCTGCGTGGGTGACGTCCGGGATGTGAACTACTACTACACACTTTGCATGTGTGGGCTATATAGGCTGGATGGGCTGCGAGGTCCGTAGGTGAGTATGTGGAATGGTGAAACGGATAACGTGAAGACGGGCAGGTCAGCAAGTTACAAGTGCTCAGCACACGTAGGGGGCTGTCCGTCAGAGCCCCTGACTGGGGCCCCATGGACTGGTTAGTGGCAGGCATGGTCCGACTCGGGTAATACTACGTAAACCCACATCAGCACTAATACTACGTCAGCTCACACACCACGCTCGCAACGGTCGCTACGTCAGCACACAAATGAATTCTACATCAGCTAGAAGTCAGCCGTCTTAATGCTGTACATCAAGAGGAAGAGGTGGAAGATTGGTTTGTATATGCGGCGTTTGGGCTCGCCCCCGGACTACAGCCTCGATGTGTTTCCCCAAGTCAAGGAGAACGGGGCGAACGGAGAACGGGCCCGCAGCACCCCAAAACATGTCCCTGCTGCAGCCTATACAGACCTACCGTTCAAATACGCATAGTCACCAACGTGGCCTGGTCCGCGTGTGGATACATCCACCGCCTCTTGAGTTGAGCTCCGGCACCTCTACACCTCTAAAACCCGACCTGTGGTTTGCTGCAGATCTTTGGCATCAGATTCCCTGGAGCTTCTGTCAGCCGCCATTAGCGACCCGCGGTTTGGTCCGGAGCTGCTGCAGCTCGAGGTGGGGGTGGAGAGAGAGGAGAGAGAGAGACAGAAAAGGGTTGGATGCTGAGCTGTGTGCGTGTGCGTGCTTTTAGTAATTACGCGCACCGTGTCCTGAAAGCAGCAATCATAGCGTTCATTGCACCTACTGCGCCGCGCTTTATGTTGTGTTAACAACAGTGCATCATGCTCCGACTTTCAAATCGAAACGTGAAAAATGTACTTGATCATGTTCGGTGTGTTCACAATCTGCATAGGTGTACGGCAGCATTGTGGGAATGTTTGAGCTGAATAACATGGGCCTGAGCGTGCCTTCCCCTGTGGAAGATTACTTCCTGGCTGTGGACGAGATGGAGGAGGGCGCGGAGAAGCAGGCTGTGCTTCAGGTAAGACGATGTGAGGTTGGGATGCATTCATTCATCCTGCTTTCACCCAAAAACGTCCTTTTTCCGTCCCGCGTAGGGTTGCCTTGTCTATCAATCCGAATCATGTATTAGTCTGTAGTACAAAATGAAAGACAGCTCACCCGCCATGACGTCGGCTCGTATATGGACCTCTGCCTGCTGCACATGTCCGCCTGCCTGCCCTGAAACCTTTTGCAGATCACTCAGCCGCTGCTGGACGCGCTGGATTCGGAATACGCGAGCCCTTGTGAGTCAACCGCCTTCCTGGCTCTGCAGGTGTGTGAATGGGAGGGTGGTGGTGGGGCGGAGGTACTGAGGGAGGGAGGAAGAAGGGCGTCCTGTGGTCTTTGGGGGACTTTTGACCCGACAGTCTTTCTTGAGCCGCCCGGGCCTCTCCCCCGGCACCTCTTCGGTCGCAACCTGCACACCGCTGCTTCGCTCTTCTTCGTCCTCCTCTTGATGGATGTCCTATGTAGGTGCCTGCCATCGTTGTCCTGCTCCTCAACCCAGTCCGCCGCGCACCTTGCCGCAGCCATTTAAGTGCGCTGCCTTGGCTCTGCTGCTATATCCAAGGCCCCAAAACTTGCATAACGTTAGGGCCTCGCTTCGCTACTGTGCCTTCGCTGCCATTATTAACAAAGATCTGCAGACAGTAGCAATACCTTTTTCCTTACGATTGTGTTTCAAATGTGTAAAAACATCAAATTCCTGCCCCCACCCCAGAGCTGCATCAACCACTCGTGCGACCCGAACTGCACCGCCGTCTGCGATACCGGCGACCGGACCGTCACCGTCCTGGCTCAGCGCGACATCGCCGCCGGCGAGGAGATCACGCTGTCGTACATTGACGTAACGTTGCCGTACAAGGAACGCCAGGCCGCGCTGCGCGATTACGGCTTTGTGTGCCGCTGCACTCGTTGCGTGGCGGACGCGGCGGCGGCACGGTCAAAGCGCCAGGGCGGCGCGGCGAAGGGGTTTAAAGTCGGTCGGCGGCGTTAGCTTTTCGGCAGTGTGTTTTTCTGAAAATTTGTTGTCTTAGAGCGCTGTGCTGGGACGGTAGGCACATAGTCTTGAAAGTGGCGGTAGCTGGTTGGTAATGGCCAAAGTTGCCGTGTCGTGCCGTGTTTCTGTCGACAAGCGTTTCACGGTTATTCATCTTTCCGCGCCTCGGCCCAGTATGCCCCCAATATGCAACGTCTCCGTTGATGAAAAGGGGGGGAAAACGGGACCGGGGACCCGTCACCACCATCGCAGGGGACCGCGGGAGCACCTAGGGAGACCCACAGCCGCAGAGCCCGCCGTCGTCAGCATGTACGAAAACGGTAAAAGGGATGAAGCGCTCTCAGCACTGTTACACGAGGAGCGTTATCCGAGGCGAAATGGCACAATATATTTATGTAAGGTATACCCGAGCTACACTTCAACAAGGGTGTCGAAGAGGAGGAAGGAGGAGGGATATGGCTCTTGCAATGTTTAAGAGGCGTAACTACACCTTCCCCTCCTCCCAAGCCCGAGGGGCCCCGGCTCAGTCCTCTCGAGGGCAGCAAAACGTATGTCCGATAGGAAATGGCAATGCGCTCTGGATCCTCTTCCGGCGCTCTCACTCATCCCCCACTTGCCGCCGGCTCCCTGTCACTGCCTCTACTGAACAACTACATACGCCATCATCATCATCGGGAACGCACATCGGAAACACACAAGAGCTCCAAAATGTGTGACCCTGTGAGAGCCTGTGCTGCTGGACCGCTGCGAACTGCCTTTACGGAATTTATTTCACGGAATCCGCCTGGGCCGGACACCGTGTTGCCTAGAGGGGCAGAGAGGAGCTTGTGGCAACAATGTTGTGTTCATCGACCCAATGCAGCTCATCGCCAACAGCCCCAGGATAATCCGCTGCCGTGGCCGCCGCCAGCCTCGCCGTCGCTGCTCTCGCCGATGTCGTCACCGCTGCTGCGGCTGGTGCTGCCGTCACTGCCACCGCCAGAATATGCGAGGTTTACCCACATATTGCCGTCCATCTCGTCACGCTCGTCATTGTCCTCGCGCTCCTCATCTTCGCTGTCGCTGAAAATCACGCCCTGGTGGCCGACATCCATGGTGGACTCTGCGGCGTTTCCCGGGGCCATCGCTGCTGACGGCGCTCCGCCGCGTACCCCCGGCGGCCAGCGGCTGCCGCCGTTCCCGGGCCCGGCCGCCGCCGCCAGCGCATTTCCCTCTCCCCTGACACGTACGGAACCGATAGCAGCAGCGCTGCTGCCGCAAGCACCACCATGACTTGCGGGTCGGGTCGTACTGGCGGGGTCACCGCCGGCTGCACGAATAGTGCCGTCGGCCAGGCCCTCGTTGTTAGAGGCGGGCGCAGTACTGTCGACCTGTCGTCTGGCTGCCGGCGGCGTCGCAGATACACCGCCGCCACCGCCGCGAACCCTGGACGCCGCCGCCTCCAGCAAGTCCCGCAGTGTCGGTGCCATCCACAGCGACCTGGCTAACAGGCCCCTGGACTCGCCGCCACCGTCGCCGCCGCCACCAGCAGCTGCCTGGGCGGTGTCGTTGCCGCCCCTGCTGTCCCCGTCACCGTCCGTTGCGCTCGCCGGCTCGGCAGTGCTGCTGCGACGCCCCATTAGCGCCGCCGGCGTCGCAGGGGTCGCCGGTCCAGTTCCTGCAGCCGCCGTCGCCGTCGCTGCCTCCTGGCTGCTGCCCCCGGCGTCGGGTCCTCCCGCTGAAGGCTCCGTAACACCGGCAGCTGACGGCAGCGCCAGCAGTCCCGGCACCGAGCGTGCCGCCAGGTGGCTCCCCATCCGGGCCACCGCCGCCCCCGCCGCCGCCGCCCCCACCGCCGCCCCATCGAATTCCTC
>NW_003307582.1:603413-626323 GCF_000143455.1 Volvox carteri f. nagariensis | reverse complement strand
CCGCCGCCGCCGGCTCCTGTGAGAGCGGTTCCGTGAACTCCAGCTCAGCCTCCACCATGTCCCCATCTCCGTCGAAGTCCAGCAGCCACCTGCAGCGCCCAAAGCGTACGGCAGGCTATACTACCGTTAGTCATCCGGAACTGTCACGGCAAACGTATGGGCAACACCAAGGGACCAACATGATATTTACGGCAGTGTACGGTGGTTTGGGTATGTGTGTGTGTGTGTGTGTGTGCTAACATACCCTAACACACCCGGCAGATGAACAACCCCAGCAATAGCAGCAGCAGTAAAATCGGTAGCAGTAGCAGTGACAGTTGCATCAGCTCCTGGGTCTCAGCCCTACACCACGGGCCCCCCTCCCCCCTCCCCTACCCTCCCCTCCCCCACCTGCACCACACGGGGGGGTGGTTCCACCGCTCCTGGAAGTGCACCTCAGCTCGCACCACGAAGATGCCCCACCCCACTCTCCGGACCTGGAAGGGCGGCTCGGTCAGCACGATTACGGACGGACTGTTTACAGAGGGGGGAAGAGGGGGAAGAGGGGGAAAGGGATAGTAGGAAGGGAGGGAAGGGGGGAGCTGAAGAGGCGCAGGAAAACTGGAGGCCCGGGTAAACCTGCTGGGGCGGTAAGCATGCGGTGTGCTAGAGCAGTAGGGACGGAGAAGGAATCACAGGCCGGCGATATACCTACCACAGACCTAGCACAGACAGACAGACAGACAGACATGGCAGGAGGAGACAGTTAGGCACAAGGCAGGCAAGCTGCCGTACGGGAATATCATTGGCGGGCTTTAATGGTGCCGTACACCGTCGTGTGGTATATATCATTGGAAGCCTTACTCGCCCAACAAGTCCCCCTCGGGCAGCTGGTGGTGGTGGTGGTGGTGGTCGGGGTGGGGAGGGGCTAGAGGAGAGCGGAGGGATTGAGGGGAGCAATACTCGGGGGCATTGACCATCCGATATGGCCATCCGGACTGCGTGCATGGCCTGCACTGCAGTACCCCTTTGTCGTACCTGAAGGTCGGATGCAGGTGTACGACCACTCGCTCGATGAACTCACTTTCGTCTTCTGCGCTATCCATGCCAATGAAGAAAGTCCAGTCGTGTGTGTTTCGGTGGGAGGCGCTTCGAGACTGAGAGCAGGGTGGGGGAAGAAGGGGTGGAGTGGGATGCGGTGGTGGGGAAAAGAGATGTAAACTACTGAATGACTGCGTATTGGCATTCTGATGATAAACAGAGAACTACATACTCTTCTTCATTAGACGGACTTAAGAAAGAAGAGATCTCCTCAAAAGCCGGCGGCGGGTAAAGCTGTGCGCGAGAGGAATGGGTGGAAATCACCTGAGGTGGGTGGGTGGAGGGGGAAAGAGGAACCCCAGACAGATGCTCATCCCAGAGGCGGGTGTGGAACGGGTGGAGGGTGGGGGAAAAACCCTACCGTACAACTCGACACGTCGGAATCGGAGGCCGAAGATGCGGCGTGCGAGAGGTAGATCTGGTTGGTACAGATCTGGTCAATCTGGATACACACGCATGAGCCAGATGAGAGTCATGAGCACGATGAGGCGAGGCATAAGAGGCGAAAGGCAGCAAAGGAACACAGTAGAACCACTGGCCGATTCGGGTTGCCGTACATGCAGCGCCGTACACACGTAATAAAATATACATGTGCCTCAAGACGAAACGAAGCGCCGTGTACTCGCTTGCTCGCCTGCTCGCCGGGTGCGAGAAAGCTGTGCAGGTTGCCCACGTAGAGCTTCTTTGCGAAGGACCGCAGGGAGGCGAGCTGCGCGGCCTCCTCAGCGATTTCCGACCCGCGGGTCGCGTACGAGGCGGGATGGCGTGCCTGAACCTCCGCGGCCTGCACATTTTTTCGCACAGAAGGGCGCTTTCCTCAAAATAAATCAAAACTGATAAAGAACACAGCAAACAAATTTAAAGGATAAATAAATAAACGGAGATAAAGAGGAGAGGAAGAGAGGAGAACTATCGAGTCTTAAGACCAGACCGGCCAGGCGTTCAAGCCAGACGAAATGGGGAAAAGGGTCCAGAATGGGAAAATGGGTATTGCCCAAGAACTTCCTTGCGGGCGAGTTGGAGGGGGAGAGGGGATATCGAGGGCGGGAGGTGCTCCATGTGGGTGAAAGGGACCGTTCCCAGGAGGCAGAACCGTACGGCAGTAAGACCAGCACACTATCATAGGTCTCTGCACCCCGTCTCCCATGTCCCGGGTCCTGATCTGACCACCCCCCTCACCCTCACCCTCACCCTCACCGGGGGTAACCAGCCCCCCTCACCCCTCGCCGGGGCAGGATTCACTTTGCAATCTCTTCATACACTGGCACTGGCACTGGCACTGGCGCTAGCAATGAAACAACAACAAGTTAACAATACAAGGATAAAAGCCATGGCCGCAGCTGCAGAGGCTCTAACACAGCGGGACGTACCCGCCGGGTGTTCCCAGGCATATCCGCGGGCACCAGGCTGCGGCACAGGGGACACGAGATAGCGGCGCCGGCCGACGGCGGCGCGCCGCCCGCCAGCACCGTTGCCGTGTCAAACAGCCGCAATGCCTGACCCGTGGGTCCGTTGCTATCGCCGCCACCGCCGCCGCCGCGTTCACCAGCCGGAACGCCCGACGTGGCGGGGCGCCGCAGGCCGTTGCGTCCTCGGTTGCTGACGTCAGCCCAGCGGCGGAAGCAGCGGCCGCAAAACGTGTGGCTACACGGTGTCGTGACGGGGTCGTACAGGATGTGCATGCACAGCGGGCAGCAATCGCAGGGCGGCAGATCTCCGTCACCTTCGCCCTCGCCCCGCTCCTCCTTCTTCCCTTCCGTCGCCGCCGAAGGAACAGCTCCGAGTGCCTCCAGTGATCCGCGAAGGGTTTCGGAGCCGTCAACAGCGTTATCGCCGCTGTTTCCACGGAGGCCGCCGGTGGGTGCCAGGGACGCGCCACGTGGCTCGTTGCCGCCCATGTCCGGGTTGCCCGGGATCGCAGCTTCGGCGCGCGCGTCTGGTAGCATTATTGTGCAATACTCGGTGTGGGCAGTAGTGATTCGTTCGGAGTCCGCGGTTCCGGTGCTGTTATTGTTGTTTCGAGGACTCTGCTGGAGACGTCGTCGCTGGGCAGGTGGCTCCAAGGAGGCGTTGTTCGCGGGTGGCAAGCGGTTCATGTCGTGGGCGTCGCCGCTGACGGTTGGTTGTGCCCTTGCCTAGCTATCCCCAAAAATCGCAACCCTAGCAGCAGCGCTATAATTATATCCTTTGGCAGGTGGGGCAGCAGCTAAGGACGGATTAAAAACAGCTGATCGACTTGCGGCTGCGGCTGCGCTGCCAACCTGCAGCACAACAGCTTTGGCGAGCTTGAGTAATTTTGTTTCTATTTTCGTTGAGGTGTTCTGCAGTCAAAAGTGAAGCATTTGCGTCCTTAATCCTCGGCGACGGAACGGATTTCCTCTTTGGTTGTGAAATCGAGACAATTAGTAAGGCCTCCTTTCTCGACGCTAAGCCGAGCTCTCCCGAACGCGCGGAGCTCGCTGCTTAGGTACCCATAAAAATCGCGGTAATAGATACTGGTAATGGCAAAGATGCCGGCGCGGCAAGAAGATTTATTACGTTGAGGCACCATTCTGCGGTATACGGCATCATTATGAAAGGTGTGCCAAAACATTTTTTTCGAACCCGCGCCATCATCGGCGCCAATTCGCAGATGTGAAACTTTAGGCATCCATGAGCGTCTCGCCGTAGAAATTGTTTGACGGCTGAGGCGCAGAGCTATAAGCCTTTTTGACACGGAGTCAAGGTTCGCTCAGCACGTGATCACGTAATTATATACACTGATTAAGCACCCAACCGTCAAAATGAACAAATGCGACACCTTTAGCCGAGAGCTGCGGTAAGATGCATAACTGATCCTGGCACGGTGACACAACCCAACGAACCCAATCACAACGTTGACATGACGGCCGAACGCGCCTGGATTGGACCACTTCCAGCTGCCTTTGCCTAAACTCTTTCTGCCTCTTGCTTTGGCAATGGGCGTTCACAGCTTGCGCCGCATTGTTATACCGATATCTTCATCAACCCCGTCAATCCGCTGCCACCAAAGCTGAAAGGTTCCGAAGGGGTCTCGAAATCTCGATGACAAGTATTGGCCCCGCCAAAAGGGAGCTACACATATCAGCTCCCTCCTAGGACGACCCATGGGACCGCAGGTTCCGGTGCTGCGCATTGCTTGTGCGAATCAACTGTGACTCCTTAAGCCGCTGCTGCACCTTAAGTGACACAGAAGACATAATTTGAAGGGCTAGGCACCTTTATTATGTAGACGATACCGTCAGGCTGCTTGCACTGGGGCCGCGCCCACCCCCACACTCCTCCCTGCACGTGGCCTCCCTCCACCCGCGTCCACCCCTATATAGGCCGCACTGGTCAGCACATTGGTAGCAGAACCACCACCGCCGCACGGGAGTGTCCCCCACCGCCCCACGGAAGTCCATCCCCTTGTGGTACTGCTGCTGCTGTTGTTATTTTTTTATAGAACGTCGTTCGTTTTCCCTGCGGCGCGCTGTTCCGCATCCTCGGTTCTAGTCACCGCGGGTCGCTTGCTGCCATGTCCTGTTTTGGCCACGTGAGCTTTCCATTGAATCCAACCAATGCAAGCGCTCCACCCTCCTGGGTATCGCCTCAGGAGAGGACGCCAGCCAGCGGCCAGCTAGGCAGCACCACAGCAGCGCATCACGCCTGTAAGGACTTAAGTCATGACGTGTGTCCTAGGGAAACAAAAGCATTTATGGTTATATTGTAGCGCCGTCGTTTCCTTTTGGCCATCCGGGAACACGCCTTACCTTTGGACAGATCCGTTGGCATCGTCTCATCCTCATACCTCGGTACAGGAACCCTTTTGGGAATGTAGTACTGTTGTAGCGCGATAGCTACACAGGAATGATGAGCTTATTAAGGAATATGCGAATCTAATTATGATTATGAAATCTTATATGGCTGTCAAGGAATCGTTTATAAGAATTCAACGGAACTGAACATCAAGGATCTGTACGACAGCCTTACCGAAATCCAAACTTACTGAAATCGTCTTTGCTCACAGAACGACGGGCGGTTGTTTAGAATTCATATTCTTCACACGTTCGGGGCGCGGTTTTATACCGTGGTCGGGGCAGTGCCGGCCTGAGACAGACTTCAAGTGTCTTTGGCACTGCACCCAGCTACAACTGCCAGCCACCTGCCTGTCGCCACCCAGCTAACCAATCTCCGTACAGGGCGATGCGGGTGACCGGCCGGCTCAAAACCGGAGTGTGGTGTGTACTGCCACTGCCTTGCCTGGCTACTCGTTACCCGTGCTTTGGCAAGAGAGACCTTTCCTGACCACCATCAAGCTCCTATTGCTGTCACATTTCCAACCTCCCCTCCCCCCCTCCTCCCTCTTTACCTATACCTGACATTGCCATTCCCTTTACTTACTCCACAGCCCCCCAGGCTGCTGCCCCATGAGGCCCCACTGACACCAATAAAAACCTGCGCCTACACCTCCGCACCACCCGCCTCTAACCCCCTCACCCAGAGCTGCGGATGGCAAGTGTCACCGTACCATACACCTACTTTACCTAGTGGTGTATCCATCACGAGTACTCTGCACCGCAACCCAACATTCTAACCTCTCTACTTCCGCGGGGCCATATGCCCCCGGCTCGTCCCTCTCAGAACACACCCCTCACTGCTGTAGTAGAGCATTCGAGCCTCTCAACTCTCGATCGCTATTCGAAACGCTTTTTTCATCTGAATCCTATTACTGCCCCCAGACCGTGTCACATTGCACCCCCAGTCAGGTCACATCACATCACATCGCGGACCGCGATACATCCTGCCGTATAGGATACAGCCGCCCCTCCCAATGCCAGCAAGCTCGACCTAGGCCCAGCCCTCTCTACCCCCTGACAGGCCGAGAGCGGGTCCGGTCCCGTACTCTTACACGTACGGGTGCCAGGCTAGCGTCCATCGGCTTCTTCCTATCCGTCGCCAACCCCCCTGTCGCCGGTCACGACCCTGGCGCCGCCGCGGCGTTGCCCTCCAGCCCCAGGTACTGCTCCAGCGCCCTGCGCAGATCCCCACCCGCCAACCGTAACACCCGCTCCGCCGCCTTCTTGTCTCGTAGCTCCAACTCCGCCGCAAGCAGGTCCACGTCCTCCTTGGATACCTTAACGGCCGCCAACTCGCGCTCCCTGGAGTGGGTGTGGATGTGTCGAATGTGCAAAGGTGAGGGTGCGAGCGTGGGCGCAAAAGGTGATAGGTGATGTCGGAGGCCCGCACATGTCCCAGCCCCCCATGCAGCAGCCTCCTTGCAGGGGCCTCAAGAGACTCCCTCAGCTCTCTCGTGCTTCCTCAGGCCTGGGCGGCGGGGGCCGGCCTCAGGGCTCCCACATCGCAGCGCCACATCGGCCACATGCACACCACTGCACCCCATTCAGTCAGTAGAGTGCCAGAGCCCCCCCCCCCGGTAGTGCTTAAGCCGTCGTCAGGGATAACGGGGCTGAAATACAACCCCCTTGCCACTAGGGCTCTGAGCGGCTATCCGTATCACGCAGCGCGTGTGTGGCAGCACAAGGAGGTCCCAAACGGCAATGACCGCCGCCAGATGCCACGTGCCGCTTAGCGGCAAAGCGAGTTACCACCATCACTACGCGGGCGCGGTGGAACGCACCTCTGCCGCTCCGCGTCTTTGCTTGCCTTCTGTGCGGCAAACAGCGCTTGCATGGCCTGGGGAGGATGAAGGGAAATCAGGTTGGGAGCCGTACAAATAGCAAGCGGTGCGTATTGGGAAGCAATGGACCGGTAGTTCGGTAAAAGCTGAAAGTAGCGACCGTAAGGTTGGTGTGAGGTAAGAGATGCTCAGGCGGCAAGGTAACGCCAGGCAAGACCCCGTCTCTGCAGGCCCGCGGGCTGGAGAGTGGCACAGGCCCTTCCCCTTCCCCATTGGTGATAGGCTTAAAATCCGCCGCGTCAGTCAGCGAAGCCGGTGCTCAGCAACGACCCACGGGTCGCCAGCTCAATGAAGCGGCGTGTTTCTTGCAGGCCAGACCGCTCGGCGGCACTGCATGTAGAAGATGCGCGTGGCGTTGCCGGATGCGGTGCAGTGGTGCCGCAGGCCGGGTCATGAATGATGGAATGGAGGCACGTCCACACGAGAGGCTAGGCCTGGGAACGCGCTCTGCGTGTCGCCATTTCAACTTTGCGTCTTTCTGAGTTCACCTTGCCACGCAAGTAGAAACGCCCGTGCGCGGGCCTTTCATTTGCATATCCACAACAGCTCCTTAAGCAATGCGTGTAAGGTACGTGCCGGGTTTGGTCAGCTCACACAACGTGCTAGATTGCTAACGCTGGTTGATTGCCCACCTGTGCAACTTTGCTCTCGTCCATTTGACGCTCCTCGGGACCCTGCGGCATCGGTCAGAGAAGTGGTCGGGGAGTCCAAGGCAGGTCCGTACACGTTTATCAACGACGCGAAGGACAAAGCTGCCATTATCAGGCTACACATATGATTCCCCTGCTAGGTTCAACGGCTCAGATCGGACATGATCAACGGGTTGGCCTGCCTTATCGGTCATCGACTTCAGGGCCGCCGCCTGTTCACGCCCTTGTCTGTCCTTGCTCGCTAATTCCTCCTGCTCTTGCTCGTTCTCATCACGTTCATCATCCGCCATCTTGACGATGTGTTATCAGTCAAGCTATGCGATCAGTTGCTCAAATTGGCTAGCGTGGACGAGCCTCGCAAACGTCGCCAGACTTGGTTATTAACCTAAATTCCTTTTTGCAATTATATTGGCGTGCATCAGAAACTGATCGTTACTCAATTACATTTGCTGCATCAAATTCGTACGCCGGTCACACCGTAGGCCAGTCAATCCTTTTTCTTCTTTGCCCGCTCGCAGCTCCGCAAAAGGGTTTCTTATGTAAATTTATGGCGAAGCTGCTATGAGCTTAAGGCTTGAACGTTAAGCCCTACTTGGGCAGCTTGACTGCAGTTATCACTTGTTTAGGCTTTGGACTGGGTTAAATCAAGGGATTAAGGGGTTGGAAGTGCTGCGCGTGGGGGATAAGGACGTTTGCGAAAAGGGAAACAGTGCGAGGCTGCTGATCGGCCGTTGATCATGGCGAGATGGTCAAGGATCAAAGCAAGGCTGCGAACGACAGTCGCCAGGTTCAAGGCGAAAGCATTCGTGGTCAGGTGCGAGGCAATGGCTGTGCGCCTGGCAGCAGCTCCACATGTGTGCGCAGACAACCCAGCCGCAACCGTATTTCTCCCCGCATCCTAGGACGATGGAAGAACAGAGGGATAAATCGGCCAGCGGCTTTGAAATGCACAAGGTACTCGGGCCCTTCGACCTCATTATGCTGGGCATCGGTTGCATTATCGGCGCTGGCGTGTTTGTGCTAACCGGCGTGGCTGCCGCCAAATATTCGGGGTAAGCGTAATCGTGCAAAAGCCCAGCCGATCCTGGGCCTTGCACTGTCCGGGTGCTGGCTTTTGTTGATTGTTTTGTGGGCGGGTTGGGGGACGTCACGTCTGCGCCGGCCGAAGCCGTTTTGCGAACGTATACGCGGCTGCCGTATGTTGATGAAGGGTACGAAGTGGGTCTGGATTTCACGGCAAACAAATGCAAGTCCAACAACATTGGGCAGGTTTGAACCCATGCGCTGAGTGACAGCGCGTACTAGGAATGCCAGCAAAACACAAAGTACATATCGCAGCCTTACGTCGCAAATCACTAAGAAACCCAAACCCAAACCCACATGGAAGATCCAGATTTGTGGAAAACCCAAATGCCTTATGAACCTCAAATCCACAATAAATTGAAACCTCAGGGAGGAACAACTTCTGGGAGGAAAAAATTTAACTTCCCCCGAAACCCAAATTCCATCTCAGGAACATATGGCCTGTTAAGGCCTCTTTACTGCAGAAGTTCACCTTTACCGTCACCCTCACCCTCACACTCAACCTGTACCTCAGCCCTACTACCTTATCCGCATCCTAGAATCATTTTCTGCCGTGTTGCGCTGTGCTGCGCAGCCCTGGTGTGGTGCTTTCCTATGGGTTGTCCGCGCTGACAGCGATGCTGACGGCCTTTTGCTACGCTGAGTACGCCGCGGAGTTGCCGGTAGCTGGTGGGGCCTTCAACTACATCAGCATGACGTACGGCGAGTTTGCCGCCTGGTAGGGGCAGGGGCTGTGAGGATGTGGGAGAGCCTGTCGCTGCAGCTGCTGTACTGCTGGGACTTTATACTCTGCATTTCCCTTTTTCCTTACTCGATGAAAACAGTTGCTGTTTTCCTGAGGGGGGTTTGGGGGCGGGGGCCGGGGGCGGGGCTGGCCTAGCCAACTCTTGGGATTGGGCTGGTCGTACCGGGTTCCTCGAGCACCTTGGGTCGGACAGTGAACTGCAGGCAGATGACCGGCAGCGGAATGATGTGGACCGCTATGCGACCGACCCTATGCAAGGGGGACGGGGGAAATACACAACGGACGGGGAAAGGGAAGGGGTCGAGCACGTGAACAGCGGGCAAGGTGATGGCCACCCTTTTTCCTGCGTAGGGGGCCCTACTTCGAATCATTATATAAATATACAAAACTCCCAATCGGTACGTCCCAGGGCAACCAGCCCCCTGATCCCGTCTGACTTGGCCGTTTCTTTCCCTTCCTGCCCCGCCGGCCATCTTTGGGCGTCGTCTTTCCCTCACCCTCACCCTCACCTCTATCCCCCAACTGCTTGGCCGCCTGCATGGTTCCCCCCGCTCCCCCCCTTTTCACGTCCCGCCAGGGTCACCGCATGTGACCTCATCCTCGAGTACACCCTGTCGGCTGCGGCGGTGGCCAAGGGCTTCACTTCCTACACAGCAGCGCTGATCGGCGTCAATGTCAAGTACCTGCGGCTCCAGGTGCGGGGCAGTCGCGGGACATGAAGAGGGCCGTGCTGGGTTGTATGATATGAAACTGAAATCGCGAGTAAGGAGCATGCTGCTGTTGCTGCATCAGCAGCACGTGGCCGGATGCGGCATTTGGTCTCTTGTACCCTCTTGGTGCTGATTTCCCTCGCCGCATGGATTGTAACAACAGTAATTATTTCTAATTACAACCTCCCCACAATATAACCTTCCTCCGCCCTTTTCATCCTCCTTTCATTCTCTCCCACAGGCCTCGGTGTTCACCCTCGACCTGCCGGCAGCAGCCGCTGTAGTGGCCATGTCCTTCATCCTCATGCGTTCAACGGCGGAGTCCTCGGTCTTCAACGTCATCGTGTCGGGGCTCAACGTGGTGCTCATCTTGTTCGTCTTGGGCGCGGGCTTCCCCCACGTGAACTCGGACAACTACTCGGACTTCATGCCGTTTGGCCTGCGCGGCGTCTTCACAGGTAACGTGGGGGCGCGTGAGGTATATGTGGGCGCGCGTGGGGAACGTGTGCCTGTGTTGAGTGAATGTGGGGTACATGTGGGTATGTGTATATGTTTCGGGGGTAGGCGAAAACGGCGTGTGGTGATTCGTAGTTATTCGTTGCACACTTCTGATTGTTAGTTATTCGTTGCACACTTCAACTGCACGACAACTACCTGGTTTCAGGCGCGTCGGTGGTGTTTTTCTCATTCATCGGATTCGACACGGTGGCCACTGCGGCCGAGGAGGTCAAGAACCCGGGTCGGGACCTGCCCATTGGAATTGTGGGCTCCCTGTCCATCTGTACGGTGTTGTACGTGGCCATGTGCCTGGTGATTACCGGCATGGAGAGGTAAGGGAACCCTCGGCCGTCCAGGGATGTGGCCGAGGGCGGCTAAGGGTGCCTGAGACTGGCCAGGCATTGGGAGAACAAACCGAACCGCCGACTAGACGTCCGGGCGTGTCAGGCTGAGGGATGATGTACCTTTCCCTTTAAAGCGGACTACAGGTTACACTGTGCCCCTTGACTAGCCGCTTGACTTGGCCGGTGCGCGTACACCCCGATGCTTCCATTCTCCTGTTACCGCGACTGCTAACGCTATGCCGTCGCTGCTTCTACACTGGTGCTCATGTCGCTGGTGCTGCTCCTCCCGGTGCTCCCCCTGGTTCCGAGTCGCAGCTACAAGACGATAGACCTGAATGCGCCCTTCGCGGTGGCGTTCTCCAAAGTGGGGTGGAGCTGGGCCCAGCGGGTGGTGGCCGCGGGGGCGCTCACCGGCATCATCACCAGCCTGCTGGGCTCCCTGCTGGGGCAGGCGAGGATCTACGTGACGCTGGGAAGGCAGGCGCTGGCGCCGGCGTGGCTGGTGGGTTGGTGGTTCCGTCAGCGGGGCGGTGGGTCAGTGGGCCGGGCGGGAAGCATCGTTGGTCTCTCGTTCTCAAGTGCTTAAAGAAGCTGAAGCTTTAGCAGCAAGCAGCGGGGCCGCATGATGGTGCTGGAGGTGGTAGATGCGCCTATCAAAAAGGGGGGAGACCGAAGAGTGCAGCAGCAAGCCTGGAAATTTCAGGAACGGATGTAAGGGATGACCTGAGCTCGCGACTTCAATTTGCCCGCGCGCAATCACGCTTTCCCCCTTCCCTTTTTCCCTTCCTCCTTTGTTTCCACCCTTTGCATTATTAAGGCCCGAGTGCACCCAGTTCGCGGCACCCCCGGCAACGCCACCATAATTACTATGTTCACGGCCGGCTTCCTGGCGCTCTTCATCGACATTGAGCTCCTGGCTGAGCTGGTGTCCATCGGCACGTTGGTGGTGTTTTGCTCGGTGTGCTCGGGGGTGCTGTTTCGGCGCTACCACGTGCATGGCTCGGGGGAGTCGCTGCGGCCGCTGGCGTGGCGGCTGGGTGGCATTGTGCTCAGCTCCGTAGGCTTTTCGGTAGCGTTTACGGAGGAGGCGCCCATAGCCGTGTATGTCGTGTTCCTAGGTGAGCAAGCGGAGGGGATGAGGGAGTGGAGAATGGGCGGGTCGTGACACGGCGGCGGGGTCAGGCCTTCGCCACTGCCGCCGCCGGGGCGCAGGGGTGCAGGAGGTGGGGTGGGGTGGATGGAGGGGGTGTTGTGTTGCGTTGGGGGGATGGGGCGCTTGCATGTGAAGGCGGAAGGAAAGATCGCAGGACACTGAGATAGGGTGAAGGAATGGGTTGGTCAGAAGATTAGGGGACAAACCCGCAATGCCACTCCCAAGAGCCGAAATGCGTAGAGACGGTCCCATGGGTCACTCGGTCACTCGGCCCTTCGCTCGTGTTCCCCGCAGTGATGTGGCTCGCCATTACGGCGTCCTTTCTGATGCTGCCGGTGCGATACATGCCCCAGGTAAGGGTGCAATGAACTGCATGGTGCTAATTCTGGCTGTGCTTGGCATCGCATGGCTGTTCGCCCCTGTTTGTCTGCCTGCATGTTTGTCGGTGCCGCGCCGCTGCGTGAGGCCCCATGAACCTGATCTTGGCCTTGGCCATTGGAGTGCTCTCGTCTGAAGAGTCGTTCGGGCCTGGGTTCGTTTCCACCTTCTCCCCACCCCTCTCTCACACACACACACACAACACCACCCACGCAGGTATGTTCTAGGCGGGATGGCAGCATGGCATGGCTACCTCCTCCCCCTCCTACCCACCTCTGTCCTACCTTGGTCTCCGTCCTTTGCCCCCTCCCTCTCCGTCTCTTTCTGCTATCTGCTTCATCCGCCAGTGGTTCGCCTTACCCTGCCCCCGCTTCTCTCTCCCCACCTCCTCCCCTGCTCTTCAGGTGTTCCGCTGCCCCGGCTCTCCCTTCCTGCCCTCCCTGGGAATGCTGGCAACCCTGCACCTGATTGGCTCGCTCGGCTGGCCCGCCTACGTGAGGTGGATTGTGTGGTTCGTCCTGGGCACCTCCGTGTACCTGTGCTACGGAGTGCACAAGGCGCAGGTGCGGAGCGGGAGAGGACAGCGGGGACCCGGGGGGCGATGAGGGGGGGGACACATGCGGGTACGGTGGAGGAGAATTACGATGATAGGATACTGGCGTGGTGGTGACAACGGAGGGATTGCGGGGACGGTGGGAGGGCTGCGGGAAGGCAGGGGGCGAGTCTGGGGTCACGCAGCGAGTGACCCTAACGCATCCTCTCATTCGCGTGGGGACGGAGAACGTCGTAAGCAAGAAAACCTAAGACCCATACGATCCATAAGAAGGGACGGGGCGCGAGGCAGAAGTGGGGGCGGGTTAGGGGGGAAGGTGAGTGAGGGAGCATCCCCTGCCATGTGGATGTGTGTTGGTAAGTGGCCAGTGCTGACAGTCAGTGAGGAAAGCGCGTGCGAATGGGGGGGAAAGAGGGCTGGCTGGGTGTGTTGCAATCGGGCGGATGGAGGCCCGCGTGCGCGGATTCTAAGCCTTTGGACATGTTGCTCTGTTCGGCCACCGTCCAGTGGTTAGTATTCCTGTCCTGTTGCTGTGCCCGCTTTAGCCTCTACCTGCTTTTTGCTTGTGGGGCCTTCCCTGAAGCCGTACACACACACATACGCGCGCGCACACGCAATTGTTTATTCCACACGCGGATCAATTTACGTTATACATGTATCTGTACATACGCATAATTTACGTACTTTTAAATCGAAACACCACACCGCGCGGCCGTACGACATGGCTACAGCCGGGGCGCGCTTTGCTGCAGCATCACCACCACCACCACCATCATCACCACGATCGCCATCATCACCACTACCAGCACCACCACCAGCACCCGGAGCACTACCTTCGTCAACACCATTCATCACTTTGAGAATTTTAATTATTGCGGGCGCTACTGGACGTCCATCACGACAATGATGACGATGACGACAACTGGGGCGCAATTTTTCTCTTTGGCTCACCCTGGCTGGCAGCCTTTCCTCTACGCCTTCACTCCGACCTCTGGTCTGTCTCCTCCTCATCTTCCTCCTCGTCCTCCCCTTCCGCCTCCTCCCCTTCCTCCTCCTCCCCCTCCTCCTCCTTGTCCGTCTTCTCCTCCTCCTCCCGCCTTCCATTTCCCCTCTTCACCTACTCCCTTCCCTTCCACCTCTCACGTCTACATCTCGACCTTCCTCACTCCCGCGCCGCGCGGTTTCACACGCACACACATACACCGACCATTACAACGTAAAGGCGCGCAGTTCTTTATTGGGTTTTTATTGGCCATTTATGATTTAATACATGTACATGGACAGAGTCATATACGTGTAGACACAGGCACATGCACAAGCACATCGCGCAATGAGGTTGTTGGTTGTCGGTTGCGCCCCCGCCCCACAGCCCCAGAGCGACGCCTCTGTGGCTCGCAGCTCGGACTCAGGCGTCCCGCTGCAACAGACCCTCATTAAGCCGACCGACAGCAGCAGCCCCGGAGACTCGCCGCCCGGGGCACCGGGCACCTCATCCCGCGGCGTCGACAGCGGCGACGTCATACTGGCGACCGATGACGTCATAGGGCCGCTGAAAACCACGACACGTCACCATCGCCACGTCAGCGGCGGCAACGGCGGCGGCAGCGCCTTTACCTCCTCAGGGCCTCAGCTCCTTGGGGGGGGAGGAGACGGAGCCATCATGGACGATCCGACCGGCTTTGGCCGCAACGGAAGCGGTGCTGCCAGCCGCGGCGGCAACTCCAACAGCCATCCGCTTGCGTACGGCAGGCCGTACGGCCTGCCATCGGCGGGCGACGCTGAGCTGGAGATGTCGCTTGGGCCCGGCGGCGACGTGACGCCGGCGGCGGGCGGCACGGCGGGGCCGGGGTGGCGGCTGGGGTCGGCGGCGGCCCTGCCGCACGGTACCTATGTCCCGGGCGCTTCGGGCCCTGGCGGTGGCGGCGGCGCTGTCGCCCTCGCCGGGCCCACTACGGGCGACAGGATTGGGCTGTTGGGCTCCGAGACGGTTCGTTCTGACACGTCCGGCATGCGTTCCTGGGCAGGGTCGGCCACGTCGGGTCGCGTTGTGGGAGCTTCAGGGAACAGCCGAGCCCAAATCTAGTTCGGCTGCTGCTGCCGGGATGTTGTGGGGCTTAGGGTGTTGTGAGTTTCTCTCTAGCTGGGGATTTATGATTTGTGTGGTGCCGTGCAGTGCAGTGCAAGGGGGGACCCAAAACGCCCTGGCGCTGCCCTGCGCCGTTTCGGTGTTTGTCGCTTGTCCTATCTCTATCCTTCTCGATTACTTACCTGCCTAATCATAATGGGGCCGCCTTTTTGACTTTAGACTAACGATGTACAACCTACGATTTTTACTGAGTTTTTCTTCCTTTTTCGTGAGCGATCGTGAGCAAGAGAGATGCTAGACCAGCACCAGCCACGTCGCACGCCACCCGTGCAGTGGCATGGCCTTAAAGAGTATCCCTTGCGAGTGCATTCTTTTCGTGTCTGCATGGGCGTGTGGCGCATATATACGTATGTATGTTTTTGTGTGAAGTAAAGGGGGAATATAGCTTCACCCGTGGCCCCCACTGGCCTGGCAGTCCTTACTTTTCCCGATGGTTCGGGACACCCTCATCCTTCGCACCAGGTATGGCCGGCTTCTGCCAAGTCACAGTGACTTTCTTTTTCGGGTTCGGCACCCACCGCCACCAGCACATCCAGTGGAATGGAATCGACCCCCGGATCAACGGCGGCGTCCTCTTAACTCCACTCTCCTGGTCGGCTCGAAAATCACTATAAAACCGGGTCCGTGCATGGGGTTCGTGCATCCAACCTCTGACAAACTCGAGTCGGGATCGGAACCTGGTCTGGAACCTTCCAGTTTGCTATGTCTGGAGCCGGGTCTGGAACCTTCCAGTTTGCTATGTCTGGAGCCGTACATTACGAGCGAGGCAGGAGCCCTGGGGAGGGGGACTGCGGGGGCCCCTCTTTTTAGGGCGGAGGGCTTTCACTCCGACCTAGGGTCATCTGACCGAATATGCATTTGTTTAGAAAAGGTGCGCATGTGTGCCTCCGTTTTCACTACAACTTATACATGCATGAAAGCAGGTTGTCAAATATTTAAAATGGGAAGGTAGATGTGGTACGCGCGATTGTCATGGAATTTGGGTGAGCTGGAGGATATGGAGGCGGCGGTTTTCTGTGCAGGTGGAAAAGGGAGGAGCATTGCAGATTGGGGAGCTGGGACTTCTGCATCTGAAGGTAGGAAGGACCGCATTATCGTGAGCATAGTTGCACGTAGGTGCCCGGTTTCATGAGAGAATTTGTTGTGCCGTCGTGCGAGTTCGTAATGGCAGTGCCATTTTGGGCGAACGGGGCTGCATAGAAGGCGATATGAGACGTAAATGAGAAAAATATTTTGTCTAAAATTTGTTCAGATATTGAGAGTCGTCGTCATCCATTGAGGTGTAGTGTTTTCGTGCGCCCGGTGTACGGTGTTGCTACCCGTTTACGCATTTTGGGTTACCCATCAGGTACCTGGGGACCTGTATCGGTTGCTGTTTGTGCTTGAGTTTCATTTCTTAACAACCTGTAAGCGATGTAATCGTAAATGCCGATCCCGCTCGACTTGCTCACGTCCCTTTCAAAGTGCAAAGAATGCAGATAAGTGAAACATGGATCTCCAAATTTTTTCGTCTTTCATTTATATTTCTGCTTGCCATCGGCTGCCTACCTTACAACTCTGTGCAAGCGGAAGTTGCATCGACAGCTGAAACTAAAGCTGATCGCCTTCGTTCCTGCTATAACAAGCATTACAATGGAACCGCCAGTGTCTTTGAGGACTTCCTCCGGGGCTTTAACACCAGGTAGCCGGCCGACGAACTGTCCATCGACTCCTCGATTCAACCTACTTGACAACTCTTAACCTCTTATACGTTTTCAGCCTTTACTTGCATGAGGTATTTGTCAGCGCAAAGCGATCGGAGCTCCCGATGACCGTCTTCGTCGGTGCGACTCTGGAGCGACTGGCCGCGCTGGAGGCTCAGTGCCGAAGTTACCCGGGGCCCCTCTCCGCGGCCATCTACGTCCCCCTCTTACAAATTCAGCATGGTCCCCAGCTTACTTCAGAAAACAGCGACGTGTTGGCCAAGGCAACTGCGAGCATCAGGAAGGTGTTTGAAAGGTGCGGCCAGGGTTTTACCCCGCACACGAGCCCTGCCCGGCTCCTCTGGCTCCTTCCACACACAACTTCCCGACTTCCACAAACAACTTCGTTGACACCTGTCGAGGACCACACCACCACATCATCATCATCACACCACCACACCACCACACCACCACATGAATCTTGCCATTCAAAGCATAGTATTATGGCGCTTACATGTCGTGTAAGCGCGCGCGCGCGTGTGTGTGCGTGTGTGTGTGTATGTGTGCGTGTGTGTGTGTGCGTGTGTGTATGTGTGCGTGTGTGTGTGTGTATGTGTGCGTGTGTGTGTGTGTAGTGAGAGTCTCTCATACTTAAGCCAATACCACCCCTCTCCCTTACCCCGGATGCATCATCTCCTGCGCTCTCCTCCTTCAGCTTCGAATTCGGAACAACCATATCCACGTCAGCAACAACTTCTCCATCATCGTCATCAACATCGCCAACACATACAACAGCAACCGCTCCCGGCACGAGCTCCTGTGCCTTGACCGTGCTGCTCCTGTACGAGGTGGTTGCGGACCCGCCCCTCGCCGGCCTCGTGCCCATCAACACGCTGCGCAACGCCGCCCTGCTGGCCGCCTCCACCCCACTGGTGGCCATGATCGATGTGGATCTGGCGCCGTCAGAGAGCCTGGGGGCAGAAGTGCTGAGACCCTTACGACTAGGCGGAGGAGGCGGAGGAGGAGGCAGGTGCGCTTCTGTGGAATTGAAGCTAAGAAGCAGTGAGTGAGCGATTGTATGATGTATGTTTGCTTGTTTGTTCATCCGGCTACGACCACCACGTTTTCCCCTCCGCCAACACCACCAGCACCTGTCACTGCGGCTGCGGCTGCTGACATCACCGCACCTGCCGCGTACGACACCACTGCCACCACGTCACACCCACCCCACCCACCCCAATCTCAGTGTGTCCGAGCTGCTTCGTACATGCTCCCAGCAGCGGGCCGTGTGGGTCCTGCCCGCCTGGGAAACCCACAAGCGGCTTGGCAGGGAAGAGGGGACGCGGGTGGCGCAGATGGCACTCAGCGGTGAGTGTGCGTGTGCGTGTGAGTGTGTGGTGTATGGTGCGTCTGTGTGTGGTGTGTGCGTTTGAGAGGGGTAGGAAGTGGGAGGAAGGATGGGACTTCGCCGCTGCCGTGTGTTGTGTGTGTGTATGTATGTGTGTGTGTTTTCCCCCTTTCCCTGCTTACCATGTCTGTCTCCGTGCCCACGCTCCAACAGAGGGCGATAACCCCCCAACCCTACTCCCCCATCCCCGTTTGCAGGTGACAAGGTGACTCTTCGGCGCTTCCAGGCGGACGAGCTGATCCACTACTTTGCAAAACTGGCGTACGCCCGAGGCCACGCCGCCACCAACTTCAGCCGGTGGCTCGACTCCGACGTGCCGTACACTGTGCCGTACGAGGTCAATTATGAGCCTTGGTTCATTGGGAGCAGGTAACGGCTACAACATTACGTTCTCTTGGGGCATCTGGTGTTCGTTGGATGGGTTGGTTTGTTCAGTTAGTTCAGTTGGTTACGGCTACAGAGGTGGTGTGGTGGTTGTTTGACTGGCCTCCGAGTTACCCGCCGAGACCGCCTCCGGGGACCGCGTCCAGTTCCAGTTCCGTATGCCACATCAAACTGCTAATGATTAATATTATTGTAATTGTTAATTATTATATTATTATTTATTTATTTATTTATTTATTTATTATTTATTTATTATTTATTATTTGTTATTACTATTATTATTATTGTTGTTGTTGATGTTGATGGGGTGTTACATTGTGGGCGGCTCGTCCCGAGAAAGGACGAGCACCGTCGGGGGCCCTGACCGGGGGCCGAAACACAGCGCAGGGGTGGGCGTTGCTGTTATGGTGATGATGGCGATGATGATGACGACGTGGTGGCTGTCGTTGCTGCTGCTGCAGCAGCTCAACCAATGTCCGTCCAACATGTTTTTGAAGGATTCTTTCCCCCTACCTGCCCGCTATCAGGGCGCTGATGCCGCCGTACGATGTACGATTTCGAGGGTACGGCTGGAACAAGGTACAGCAGGTGGCCCTCGTCGCGATGTCCAACTTCACCTTCTGGGTCCACCCACATGCGTGGCTCGTACACAGACCGCACGAAAAGTCGCAGGGGCAGCAGCTGTACGGCGGCAGTAGCGGCGATGGTGGCGGCAGAAGCGGCGAAGGTGGCTACGGCGCTGTCCGGCAGCGGCAGCAGGAGATGGCCAACCGGCGACAGCGGGGCCGTGATGAGGTGCGTTTAAACCCCTCAACCTCGCAGCCCAGCTCGACTTTTAGTTTCCGTTAACTGCCCAGATTTGATAGGTACCGTAAGTCTTTGCAGGCATGCAAGTAATGTTTTTTCGTTTTGTTTTTTCATTTTTCTCTTTCGTCGGAAAAGCACGGCAAGCGGATATCATATCCCTTCATGTACGATATACCCGTACACCTCCGTACAGCAACAGGATACCCTCACTCTCAGTTTTTCATGACCCGTGGCCCCCCCCCTCCCCTTCGCTCCCTAACATCGCCTCGCCTCCCACCGAGCCCTAAGGTTATCGGTCGGTAAGGTAACCGACCAGCCAGGCTGCCCCCTCCCTCCCCGCGGTGTCCCCCCCCCCAGGTTCGCGTGTGGCAGGGTGTGTCTGCCAGTGTGGGTCGTCTGTTCCACCGGCGGGTGTCCGCACTGCGCCACGTGTCCATCCGGGACATGCGGCGGGGCACCTACGTGGCGGCGGTGGACCCCCAGATTCGCCACTGCAGGGGGGTGCTGCCGTGGTGGCAACGGGAAGGGGGAGGGGGAGGGGGGGAGGGAGGAGATTGGGGAGGGGGGGGAGGAGGAGGGGGAGAAGGGAGAGAGGGGGGAGGAGGGGGAGGGAGAGGGGAAGGGGGAGGGGAAGGGGGAGGGGGGCAAACGAGCCAGCACTAAGTCGCGCTTCTGCTGACCTGGGTGGGTGGGTAGGTAGGTAGGTAGGTAGGTAGGTAGGTAGGTAGGTAGGTAGGTAGGTAATGCTGGGCTGGCGGCGGTGTGAGAGCCGGCCCCCTAAGGTCGGGTCGTTGGGGGTGCTAAGGGAGCGGATGGGAGAGGGCGTGGGGCGAATTACACTGACATCTGAGTGGTGGCCATGTACGGCGTGTGTGTGCGTGTATTCATCAGCTGGTTGGCCCCGCAGGTGAGCTCAGGTCCGGATGGCGTGTGAGCAGCTAACTTTGCCAAAGGGAATGTAGTGTGGCACGGATGTGTAGTTGTGTATTTGTATTCGTGTGTGTATCTGTATGGCTCTTGACTCGAGAGTCTTCTGGGAAAGCGGGATGCAGCGCCACTTTTGTACTCAGGGTGTCGTACGCCAGGATGTGTTTCAAACGTGGCCGACTCTGATGGATCAGGGGAGCGGAGTGTGGAGCGGAGTGGGGCCGGGGGGTGCGGGCTGGGGGGGGTAGGGCTAGCCGAGTACGGAGTGGAGGGTGCAGAGACAGCTTACAATCCGCGGGCCTACCAAGTACCAACAGATAGCTGGCAACCATCACAACCACCTTAACTGCCATAACCACTGTAACCACCATACACGGGAGCACTGAGCACTGCATGCGGGAAGTCCGGATGAGACCGGGTGGAACCCTCGGGGTTGGGCCTGGCAGGCTGTAGAGGAGGTCGGCGTCAGTCTGGGAAGATGTGCGGCACACGTGCTGGCGATTAGGTTGTGGTGCTGCTGAAGGTGGAGCAGATCGTGTGGGTTTTGGCGTGCTGTCCTTTCCTTGGCTTGTTGTGAAAGTGGTGGGTGATGGTATGTGGGAAGGATGGCGAGCCGGTGAGTGTTAAGACTCCCGCGGGCCCTATTATTGCTGTCACCATTCACTGGTATTTGAGTGTCGGTCACCTATCCAACAGTGGATAGGTGGCGCCTTGGCGGCGCGGTGGTTGGCTGGGCTTGCGGAAACTTGTTCTATTACTTGAGCGTTGACCCAAAGGGTGCAAGGCTCCCCGCCAATCCGGAAAAAGTATTTGCTCGAGGACTAAGCTCTAGTAGTTAAGTTTATAAATAGCGGCTTTTCTGCAAGGCCTTGGGCCGTTTCTGCAGGCAAGATCCTGCCTTAGTCAACCTGTAACCGTCAGCGTCCCTCCGCAAAGGGGATTGGGCGCAGAAGGGCATGTGAGGCTCTTATGTCCATGCTAACCATGTTCAGGTGTAGCGCCACACCAAGCTGCTTTGCTTGGAACGCATTGGTAAACCAATGAACTAATTTGGTGTTGTAAGCAAGCCGGACGTATTGTAACTTCGGTGATTAGGTATTTAAAGGACCTGCATAGCAGATATAAACTGAACTTACCATCTGAATTATAATTCAAATATTTCCGCTGAACATGCCGCTATCGGAAGGCGATCCTCCCGGAAACGGCGGAGTTATCCAGGTCATCCAATCGCCAAATGATAAAAAGAAGTATCGATACATGGTGCTGGAGAATGGGCTTCGCGTGCTGTTGATCAGTGATCCGGAAATGCAGAACACGTCGGCGGCGGAGGATGATGGCCAGGTGCGCATTTCGCAAATTCAGCTATGTTACAGAGGGTCATAAAGTCGGATTCTGTTGGCAAAAGGGCTCCCGAGGTCATTTTTGGCGGGGTTATGGTGGGTTACTGTCCATACATGAGACTGTACCCCTCGCATCCCAAGAGTGTCCTAGCAAATCCCGTAACAAGTCCCGACGAGTCTTCTTCGATGCGCATCTAATGTATCCTGTCATCATCCGCAGCATCTCTCTTTCCCCACAATTTCCAAACCTCCCTCTGTGGTTCGGCACTCCCCCTTTTCCGCCAAAGCTACTATGGCATCTCCTGTTTCGCGGCCCCCTCCCTGCCTCCCCGCATGCACTCAACCCCTCGGACCTCCCCCGGAAAGTAATCGAAACACCACCAGTCGATGGCAGCATAGACATGCTGTGCCTTGCTCTCACAACATACACCCTCCGCTCCCTTTGGTGGGCCCCCTTTCCCGCGGGCCCCCGCTCCCCGCCCCGTTCCCCTTCCACTCGGGGGCTCGGCAATGCAGTTTCCTGCGTCTCGCGCGCCACTACGATCCCTTCCAAATCCTTCCCCCCATCTGGGTCGTTTGAAGTTTCCTCCGCACCTCCCCCTCCATGCACCACCCCGCTTCTTTGACCCTCCGCCCCGTCCGTAGGGGCCCATGGAGGTGGAGGGCGGGAGGGGGGCTGCGGTGGGCGGAAAGCCAGCCACCGCTGCCTCTGGCGCTGGTGCCAAGCAACCGCGCCAGGATGGCAAGGGCCGCGGTGCCGCTGCTGCCGCTGCTGCTGGCAGCGATGAGGAGTCCAGCGGCGACCTTATGTCTGGTGATGGTGAAGGCGATGAAGGGGAGGATGAGGAGAGCAGTGGGAGCAGGAGCGGCAGTGGGGAGGGCGATGAGGATGAGGATGAGGATGAGGAGATGACATCGAGAGAAGGGGGAAGTGGCAGCGGGGGGGGAGAGGAGGAGGAGGAAGAGGAGGAGGAGGAGGGCAGCAGGCGCCGCGGCAAGAAGGGTGGTCATAAGGCCCCCGTGAAGAAGGCGGCTGCCGCGATGGCGGTGGGGGTGGGCAGCTTCAGCGACCCCGAGGACCTGCAGGTGTGTCTGTCGGTGGTCCATCTGTTTGTCTGTATGTACATATGTCTGTATGTCCGGTGGAGGGCAGGAAACCGGAGAGGGGGAGGGAGGGGAGATGGGCGGCAAGGACACGGTATATGGAATTTCCTTCACACCCCTCTCTGCCGCTCCCCTTCCCACATGGTTGGTTGCATTCATCCAACTCAGGGTTTGTCGCACTACCTGGAGCACATGCTGTTCATGGGCAGTGGGCGCTACC
>NW_003307582.1:600280-603363 GCF_000143455.1 Volvox carteri f. nagariensis | reverse complement strand
GNGTAGTAGGGGGGTTAGGGGGTAGGAAGGAGGGGTTGGGGGGGACCGGGAGAAGTCTGCAGAAGCCCACAGCCCACAGCTCACTCGGCTCACTCCCCCCAAGACACTAAATTAGCCCGCGTAGCCGTTCCCCCCCTCCCCGCCCGCCCTCCCACACTCGTCCTTTTCCGATCGGGGAGGATCGGGGACGCAATTCTACCGGGATTTGGATTCGCTTGAACCCTCCGCAACGTGCTCTCCTTTCTTCACCCCAGCACCCATACACCCATACAGACATACACCCATACAGACATACAGACATACGCACACGTCTGCACCCCATGCCCCAGGAGGTCACCAACTACCACTTCGAGGTGGCCCCCGCCCACCTGGCCGGGGCGCTGGACCGCTTCGCGCAGTTCTTCATTGCGCCGCTGTGCAATGAGGGTAGCATGGAGAGGGAGGTGGGGGGGGCTGCCGGGTGGGGGGACAGCTAGGTGTTCAAGAAGGGGACAGCTAGGGGAACCCCCCTTCGGTTCCCCTAAAGGGGACGAACACTAAAGGGGAACCAAAGACACCCTTGTCATCCCCCTTTAGGGGGCGTGTGGGAGGGGTTGGGGGTTGGTGGTGTGTGTCAACGACTGCGGGGTTCGTGGGGAGCTGCTGGTGATGGCGTCGGACTGGTATGGGGGGGGGTAGGTAGTTTGGGGTGTGGGGATGGCGAGGCGGGTATGTGGGAGGTGGTGGTCGTACGGACGTGTGCTGACGGGGCCCGCGTGTGGTGGTACGGCACATTGTGCTGAGGAGCTGTGCAGAAAGCCCCTTGGGAGAGGATAGTCCCCTTGGGCGCTGCGGGAGCAGCGGGGTGTGTGAAGGAGGAGGAGGAGGGGGGGGGGTCGTCATCACGGCCGTGCTGCTTGCCTTGCACGAGCTGGACTGTGGCCCCAACCTAGGACTAACTTCCCATTCTCTCTCGCTCGCTCACCCTTCCCACCCTTGCGAAGACTCCTCCTTCACAAGCGCCGACTTCTTAGTCATGGCTGACGTACTTCTGCCGTATCCTAGTCTATAACCTCCTTGCAATCAGCTTCACTCGTTCACGTGGTTCGTCTTCCCCCCCTCTTCACCCCCCTCTTCACCCCCCTCTTCACCCCCTCTTCACCCCCCTCCCACCCCTCCCACCGCCAGGTGTTGGCAGTGGACAGCGAGTTCTGTCAGGTGCTCCAGGACGACCACTGCCTCCTGGCGCAAATCATGTGCCACACGGTAACCGGAAGGGAGGGGGGTAGAGAGCAGGACAGCTGGGGAGGGGGGGGGGAGGGAGCGCCGCCCGATCTACCCCGGCCACCTAGCGGCCTTCCCAGTCTGCAACACAATGGTCTGTACGACACATTATTCGGCCTTCGCGAGCGCTCCGAGATTAGCTCCTCGAGGTTAGTCTTTCCCTTCTCGCACACCCCCTTTTCCTCCCTCCTCCTCCCCCCCGCACCCTCCCCTTCCCCTTCCACCCTCCTTTCCCCCCCCCCGCATCCCCTCCCCCCCCTTACACACGCACACACAGTCCCGGCCGGGCCACATCTACCGGAAATTCAGTTGGGGTAACAAGGCCAGCCTCTGGGAGCAGCCGCGGCTGGCGGGACTGGACGTACGGCGAAGACTGCTCGAGTACTACAAGTAAGTGGTACACGTACGACACATGTACGACTCACTCGTGGGCTGGCGTCCCTTCACCATTTCTCCCCCCCCTTCGAACCCCATACGTTCACTGGTTCGTGGTTCGTCTCCTGCCCCCCCTCCCCCGAACCCTAAAACCCTAACTCGCGGGACCCCCCGCCGGGACCTCTTGGTGTTGTGGACCCTTCGGACGTCCTGTCCTGGCCTCCCAACCTTTTTGCTGCTCAGTTGTTTGCCCTCTTCCGCTGTGTGTTCTCCGCTTTTCCTTCTGTTCATCCTTATCCTTGCACCGCCATGTCATGCTACCCTCACCTCCAACACCCTGCTGAGTGCCTGCTCCTCAGTCTCGTCCCCTCTCCCCCCCACACAATCCTCCCCGGCCGGTCCCTACTCCCCCCCCCCGCCCGCCAACCTCCGCTATGCTGCCAACAGTCGTCAGTACGGCGCCGACCGCAGCTGTTTGGTGGTGTTGGGGGGTGAGGAGCTGGACGAGCTGGCTCGAATGGTGGTGGATGGTTTCGGAGCCATGCCGTCAGGCCGGGGCCCTCAACCCTCTTTTGCGGCCTTGGAGCCGCCCTTTGAGGTGGGCTGCGTGGTGGTGGTGGTGGTGGTGGTGGTGGTGGTGGTAGAAGTTTGGGGGGGAAGGGGAGGGGGGGGATTTAGGCTACCATACCCGAGGTGACCCCACTGAAACACATACCGACACACATACATACACTCGCATGTGTCGCAAATCAGTCGTCAGTGAGTCCGTGGTGGTCCGGTGGTCCTTTTCCATTAACCCTCCTCCCCCTTACCTTCTCCTTTGAAAAACATTTCCTTGATCTAAAACCCTAAAACCCTGAAACCCTAAAACCCTGAAACCCATAAACCCTAAGTTAATAACCCACCTACCCCGCCTTCGCTCTCACACACATTCCCTGCCCCGCGACAGGGTCGCTTCCTCCACGTGCTGCCCGCTGTGCGGGACGGCCACGAGCTGAAATTAACCTTCCAGCTGCCGCCGATGCAGCGGCTGTACGGCAGCAAGGCCGACTCGTACATTAGTCACTTGCTTGGCCACGAGGGTCCGGGCTCGCTGCTGAGCGCGCTCAAGGTAGGTAAGCGTGTGATTCAAAGGTGTACGGCAGGCAGCAGTGTACGGCACGGTGTTCGGTGAACGACTCCAAAATTTCAAAACCGACCGACTCGGGAGAGCTCCTGTCCTGTCCGTCTGTCTGTCTGTCTATCCATCTGACTGTGTCTTTCCGTCTGTGTGTCCATTGACGCCCATTCGTCTGTCTGTCTGTCTGCCTGTCCGTTGGTCTGTCCGTACATCGCTCTGTCCCGGAATCTCTCCGCCCCTAATCCCTCCCCGCAGGCAAACCCTGGGGTACCTTGGAGCTTGGATGTCGGCAGACGACCTCTCCGCATGACACACACACACGAAC
>NW_003307582.1:598271-600034 GCF_000143455.1 Volvox carteri f. nagariensis | reverse complement strand
AGGGGGGGGCCGGGTTGGGCCAAGGGTTTTAGGGGCGAGAGGGAAATGGGCCAATGCAGCAAGAGTCAAGGAAACCACCTCAACCACCTCCAACCCACTCTCCTCCTTTCCTCGGGCCCCGCTCCCAGGTCCGCAGGAGTGGGTGTGGCAGGAGATGAGGGCGGTTTCGGAGCAGCGGTGGAGGTTTCTGGAGGAGGCCGACCCCATGGATACAGTCAGCAGGCTGGCAGGTGGGTGGGTGGGTGGGTGTGCGTATGTATGTGTGTATGTATGTGTGTGTAGTTGGTTCGAGGCGAAGGGCTTGCTGGCTAGGCGGACCTTGCGGTGTTGGCTCGGCTTCCTTCTCCAGTCCGACTGACGTACGGCACACTCTGGCTCATGTACGGCATGTGTTTTGACCCCCTCTCCTCTTTGACCGCCTCCTCGGGGTGACCGTGTCCGGAACCCGCGTCAGCACCCCAACTACCCCAACTACCGCCTCTCAGCCTCCTTGACACCCCCAATCTGGCCAACTCAGCCGCTACATAGGCAGCCATAATCCTAAGAGGTGGTCGCGCAAATAGAGCCTTGCGGAAATAAGGAGGCTTTTGAGATTTATCGCTGAGCACAGGGGATTCCAAATTCCAAAAACATGACAGATAGACATTCTGGTTCATTGCTGGACTACGGCGCTAAAGTAGTTGGCGTGACATCCCCAACGTTTCCATCCCCCCCGGCTCGGATGCTTAGAAAAACACATAAGACTTACGGGTTCAAATCCGCCTGCCGGCTCCTCGGGTGTTTGAGGAGTGTTGAAATGGGAGGTGGCCCCCCATCATATGGACGGTGTAGGACGTGATAATATCAACTTGCGAGCTAACCAGGAACTAAGTTGATTCGCCGTTGATCCGCTAGATTTGGTTGGATGCTGGTGGTGAGTTGCCGAACCCAACGAATACATTCTGAAGTCGGATGGGGTGACGGATTAGGGTGCCCCTCTAGCAGGGGAGAGCAGGGACTGCCTCGGGAAAGGGGGCCGCTGGCGAAGTTAACCACCCTGCAACAACATACGTGCGACATACATACATACGCACGCACGTCCACTCCCCAGGTGCCATGCACATCGCCCGGCCCGAGCACACCCTGGTTTCGGAGTATCTTCACGAGCGCTGGCAGCCAGACCTGGTGGCCAAGCTGCTGGAGAAAATGGAGCCAGCGGCACCGGGCGTGTCGTACAGGATTGACCTGCTGACGAGGCGGTACGACGAGGTACGGCGGCACAGCCAGAGGCAGCGCAAAAGCTTCGAAATTAAAATGAATGGGAATGTTGCTTGGACCGCGCTCTCCTTTCTCCTTCTCCTTCTTCTCCTTCTTCTTCTTCTTCTTCTTCTGCTGCTGCAGCTTCTATTTCTCTTCCTTCTCCATTTACATTATTTTTCACAGATTTTTAAAGGCTTTCAAAGCATTTACTGCCATCACTGTCACTTCCACCTCAGGTCAAGTCCCGTGTGCTGGCACTGTCCTCTCGTGAGGGAGTCGAGGCGCGGGAGGAGCGGGAGCCCTGGTTCAACTTGGAGGTGGTGGTCATGCAGGTGTGGGTGCGTGTGCGTGTGTGTGTGTGTGTGAGTGTGGGGGGGGGGAGGAAAGGGACTGGGGGGAGGGCCGCGGATTGTTGTTTGTGTTGCGGTGTTTTTCCGTACACCGCGACAAAAGTTGGCAGTCAATACGTGAGGACGTGAGGTAACCCACCCACTCGCCCGGCTACAGATATACCGACAGATAGA
>NW_003307582.1:593178-593841 GCF_000143455.1 Volvox carteri f. nagariensis | reverse complement strand
GCACCATCATCATCATCATCACCATCACCACAATCATGACCCATCTGAACGCCTTCATAGAGTCGCCGTTCATTGTTGTTATCACCACCATCGTCTTCAGCTGTCTGTTGGTGTCACTGAGGCCGCAATCAGGTTCATTACCCCTCGCATTGTCACCCATCACCACCATCACTGCCACTATTACTGCTACAACAACAACTGCTCAGGTGTGATGACCCCGGCACAGTGGTTTCGGAGCCCTCCGTGTGCCGGTTCCGGAGCCCCCCCGAGCTGCTGCCCGCGGGGGTCACGACCCTGCTGGCCACACCCCCGGTACTGCTGCTGGACCGACCTGGTACGACAGGACCTGCAGGCGGGAGGGGGAGATGGGGCGTGGGCGTGGACCTTGGGGGGGAGGGGGGAAAGGGTAGGGTACGGCGAAAGAGAGTTACGGAAAACCCCACATACGTTCCCTTTCCTTCCGTCAAGGGGATGCTGGCTGGGGCGGGGTTGGGGATGGCTGTAGGGCGTTATGTTGGCCTAGGTTATGTCCGACCCGTGGGTCATCGGAATCACGTGATACTTACTACACATGGCACGGCCAGGCTGTGGGGCGGGTTAGGGTTAGGATCCTGATCTCCTTACCATCGTACAACTCGTACGTGCCCATACAACTCTCATTGT
>NW_003307582.1:591609-592365 GCF_000143455.1 Volvox carteri f. nagariensis | reverse complement strand
TGTGTTGTTGTTGTTTTAAGAGTGGAACAGGACCGCAACAACGGGGAAGACTGGTGATTTGTTTTTCAGATATACATACGTACACACGCGTACGCGCGTGCACATGCACTGTCGCCTCACCTCACACCTCACCTCGCTTGTCCCCTTTCGTTGCCGCAACAGGACATTCCGCCGTTCGTGGTGCAGCTGCTGTCCAATTGCCACGTGGAGGCGTTTGTGCACGGCAATGTCACGTCCGCGGCTGCCGTACAGCTGGCGGAGGTAGTGGTTTCGGCGCTGGGTCCGGGGTGCGTCATGGCGGCGGCGGAGCGGCAGCGGGACCAATGCGTTGTTGTGCCGACGGCAGCGGAGGCAGCGGCGACGGCGGCGACGGCAAGGACGCGTACGGCAGCGGCAGAGACAGCGACGGGTACGGCAACGACAGGGGTGGTGCCGCTGGACGTCGGGACGGTGGTACCGCTGCTCGCGAAGAACCCGGCGGAGGAGAACGCCGCGGTAGGTGCTGCTGTGTATGTGTATGTATGTACACTTGTGTATATGCACATTTGTGCGTCTGAATAGGTTTACATGTATAAAAATGCATATGTATATATGTAGATACTGTGTGTACGGCAGTGGGGGAGGCACGTTCCGAGGCAGTTGGCCTACGTGACGTGCGCATGTCGCTCTCCGTCGCGACCTGAGCCGCCCTCAATCTCCTCCCCCTCCTCCACTACCGCTGTCCAGCTCTCCCCGCGCCCCTCCCCGCGCCCCTCC
>NW_003307582.1:589230-591559 GCF_000143455.1 Volvox carteri f. nagariensis | reverse complement strand
CAGCTGGGTCCGGCAAATAACCCACGGGACCGCGCGCTGCTGGACCTGATTGACCAGGTAAGTGTGGCTGTAGCGGAGGAGTGTGTGTTGGTGTGTGTTCGCATGTGTTTTGTGTTGCCGCATCATCCAACCCTGGCCGGACGGACCCCACTCCAGGACCTGTGTCCTGTCCCGGGCCCGGAAGGGAAAGGGGCCTTAGGGAACTCCCTTTCCTAGGGGGGGGGAGTAAAGCGGGAGGGGGGGGGGCCCGCTGCGCCCGCCTGTGCTGCTTCGGGGGCGGGGAAGGGATTCGGAACTTGGGGCGGAAAGATACGGCTTTGTACGGCGGCCTAGCGGAGTTCCACTCTAATATGTAAAACCCACTAAAACCCGTTAAAACCCTGGATCCCTCATGTGGACGTTCCTGGCGCTGCTTCTTGCTCTTGGACACACAGACAGACAGACAGACAGACAGGCAGGCCCTCTCACCTGCTTACATGCATGCTGTGCGGTGATGTGCTTTGCTGTATGCAGATCTTGTACGAGCCATGTTACGACACACTCCGTACAAAGCAGCAACTGGGCTACTCGGTGTACAGCGGCACCCGACTTACGGGGGGGGTCAGTGGCTTCTGTGTGCAGGTGGTTTCGGCGCGGTGAGCCGCCGGGGCCGTGTGCATATGCCTGTCTGTCTGTCTGTCTGTATGTGTATTGATGCCGGGTGCCGGGGTCCCGGAGCACCCGCGGGTGGCGAGTGGGTGACCCCGTCACAGGTGGAGGGGGGGGAGGAGGGCACCCGGCACGAGGCGCCCGGTCAAAACGAGTAGCTTAGAGCAGCGCAGGAGGGGCCGAGCAGCAGCAGGAGGAGGAGGAGCAGGAGGAAGGGGAGGAGGAAGGGAGGGAGGCGGAAGGGGAGGAGGAAGGCGAGGAGGAGGAAGGGGAGGAGGAGGAAGGGGAAGTCGTGTCATGTGATGCCAAGCGTCAAATTGTGTTTTGCATTGCGTTGTGCACTCCGCCCTCCGCATTCGTACACTCGTACCGTCGTACACTCCAACCCCCCGGTCCTCCTCAGTCACCCTCCGGAGCATCTCGACGTGTGCGTGGAGCTGTTCCTGGCCTCGATGGCCCCCCGCATCCGCGACATGGGTGCGCGGGAGCTGGGCACCCACGTGGGGGCGCTGGCGGCCGCCAAGCTGCAGAGGGACCGCAACCAGCTGGACGAGGCAAGCCGATTGTGGGGTCACATCACCAGTCAGAGGTACGGGCACATACGGGCACACACACTGAGTATATATATCAGGTACAGCCTGGCTCAGGCCCTATGCGGCGTCATTCCTACACCACACCACTGCTCTGCGGCAGTGTATCTTGGTGAGCCCCCCCCCTCCTCCAGCAGCCGGCAGCCCAGCGCACTGGGGAAAGCCAGTAGTGTCTCGTCTCATCAGCATTCGACAGCCCCCGATCTGACTATTTCACCCGGGGGCGGGGGCCCAACGGTGGGATTCGAACCCGCATCTTCCGATATAGCTGGATACCGTGTCTGGGATTCGAACTCTAGACTTGTCGGTTCTCTACAGCCCGGTATTCCCCCTCTAGCGCGACATATGAAGGTGTCGAATGCAGATGTACGAAGGGCAGAAAAGGGAGGGAAAATGCCGTTTTAAGTAGTTTTAACCTCATTCGTGCCACTGATGGTGATGGTGATGGGGGGGGCCCCGGGAGGCGCAACTTGGAGTGGAGAGGTGAGACGCGCCTCCGTGAGTGAAGGTGCGGTCAAAGGAAATGGCGGACCCCAGAGGGACGGACCCGGGGGCAGGTGAGCGAGCAAAGCCAAGCAAAGCCAACGGTGTCCCCAACACTTTCAACTTGAAGAACAGACGTTATTGCCGTACACGCATTCCCTTCTGTTCTGGCTCAAAATCGGTTATACTCTACCTAGGTTCCAACTGAAAAAACGTCTTTTGTGTGGATTTATTCCCCCGGGGGCTGGTGGGGTATGCTTGTGGAAATGGTACGGCACAGGTACGACTTCTTGAGTCGTGAGCTCGAGGTGGCTGCGCTGGAGAGCCTCACTGCCGAGGACGTGTACGACACATTCGTACGGTACTTGTTGCCGCCGTCGGCTTCGGGTTCACCGGATGGAGGGCAGCGGCGGAAGTTGTCCGTGCATGTACGGCCACACGGCCCGCTGGCGGCGGATGTTAAGGAAAAGAAGACAGCGGCGGCAGCGGCGGCAGCGGCGGCAGCGGCGGCAGCGGCGGCGGAGTCTCGGAAAGCCGACGGCGACGGGGCTGGGGAGAAGACAGGCGCGGCCGCTGCGGTGGAGACTGTCCTAGCGGTGACGGAGGCG